>NC_061529.1:8825000-9100000 GCF_022379125.1 Scophthalmus maximus
GCAACCGTAACTGATGTGTACTGTGTCCCCTGTTATTATGACATGATTATGGCAGGGCAGTAAATTCCGTATAATGTGTTCATTATCTTTTAGTTACATAACTGTGAAATGGTTCCAGTGTGATGATAAAAAAAAAAGAACCTCCTAATTTTCATGTCATGTAATATCATGGACAGCCACCCAACCAGGTGAAGTCCCGCCCACGCACGCACGCAGAGGAGTATCATAAACACTGTCGTAATTTTAGGACTTTCATCTATTGTCAGAAACAAAAATCTATGCTTCCTGCTTGCCATTCAAAAGCACCATCAACAGAGCATTGGCCGAAAGACAGTTACAGGACGTTAAAAACCTCCCATTTATCAGTGACCTTGACGGTGTCAGTGTGCCGATTGCGCAATTAACCTTCATGTGTCTGGGTTCCCACAGTCAGTCCTTTGTTTTCCCCCTTGCTGAACATCCCTGCCTCTGCAACAACCACAGTGCTCTACATATCATTTGACATAGTGGGCTAGGTGAAGTAGATATGATGTCACTGTGTAGCGCTCCCCAGGTGGGGAAAAGGCCAAAGATACCAATGCTTTCAAAGGGAAGTGAAATCCTTTCAGAAGCATTAATAGGCATGCCTAGACACGTGAAGTATATGAAGTAGTATGTGAACATTATGTGAATGCCCACATAATTTCTATGAAACTTCATGTCTGTAAATTTCTTATGTTAATGTTTCTTGTGTCAGAGAGAAATAGAATTGTAGAATATGGGCTTGTTTTACTGAGGTACTGGTTTGATCTATGAGGAAGCAATGCAAAAAACATCCGCCAGGGAAATATTAACAGTGAGAGGAAATATACTGTCGGTAAAGACAGGTATGGAATGTGCTTCTTTTTATCAGAATGTGTGTGGGTCGTGTTTCATCCGTCCTGAGAGGTGTGGCTCATGCACAGACAGGTTTCTGTCATCTGGGGAACTCGCCCTCATACGTCAAATTATATAATACAGACTGTGATCTATAATGCGCGAGGACAAGGTTTCAGTGAATGTAATCTCCTACAGTGCATACTGTGGGACACACCGGACAAGCAGATTCAGGAAGAGCCCTGTTCAGGCCAACATCCTTCCTAATCGCAAACATCCTTCACCAGCCACAAACATCAGCTTGTTTGTTCCAATAGGAATTTGCGAATAAACGGCCACGAATCATGATCAATTTTATCTGACACACGGACTGTCTTTTCAAGCTCACATGATTCTGCTGCTTGCGTTTCACATTGTAGGTATTTTATCTTATCCAGAGAGACTCTGCGGAGACAGCAAACAGCAGACTAATCTCTAATAATCCTGTGCAGATCACCAAAATCACAAGCAGCCAATAGTACAGAGTGCAAGGATCAGGTCAATAGTCACCTGACAATGTTATTTTGACTACAAAATGAGAATGTTGGCGTAAAATGAGACCAAAGTAGAAGGATTTGATGCCACAATATGGCTTACACTGGAGCTTTCCTACTTTCTGTCCTTTTTACAGCGATTATAAGGATTAATGTGCTTAATTCAGCGTGCTCTCAGGGCGGGTTTTGACCAGTATTTAAACAGATGTAACCCTGATGGATCAAAATGTGGGGCAGCCTGTCGTGTAGGGAAACGAGCACTTATCCCATGGCACCAGGCGCTGACAACACGGTGCATCACTGTGCAACCTTGTATGTGGCGTGCCGAACGCGAGCTATGTTTGATAAGCCAAATCATGACACCCTTTCTTGCCAGCGGCTCCTACTTGCGCGCTGATGTTTGAGGTTTTGATGTCCTAATAGACAGAATGTCCCACGGGAGGGAGCGGGAGCTCCAAACTCTTTGATAAGTGTGAGAAAAAAAAAGCTCCTGTCTTCCTGTCAGGTCTTATATTATCTGGAAGTACAGATGCCTCGGCCTGTCTCGCTCACCCTCACATGGCCCTCGCTCTCTTTCACTGCGGGGGGACATTCCTCAAACCTCGGCCTCCGGCATGCAGTAAATTTGCCTGAGAGAGACGCGGACTCTCTGGTCCGCCACGGACTCTCTGCCAGGCAAGACGTGCAGTCAAACACTGTGGCCATTTGTCAAGTTCCCGACGTCACACGGCCCTGCTGTTCTCCTGAAGCCGTCCGAACACCTACATGTCAGTAAAATATCTTGCCGGGTTCTTTCCAACGGCAAAAGTGCCACGCATCAAGATCAGGTGAAGGAGCAGCCGCGGAAAAGGTGTTAATGGGACAAGAAAAGGTCTACGCAGGCAGCTCCCTCCCTTCCTGCCTCCCTGAGGAATGCATGACTGTGACTTCTATGGCTCTTCCAAGGCAATAGCTAGCTCTCCCATAAAATTAAAAAAAAAAAAAAGCTGTTGAGTCCTGGCAGCCTTCCCTCTCTGTGTCTCTACACACCTGGACTAAAAGTACAACCACTCCTTGACAGGAGAGATTCCTTGGACTGCCCTGTGCAGCGGTGTTGAACACCGGGGATGACCTGCATGGATCTCCATATTTTTATGTACATTTAGAGGCGGGGGCTAGATGCAAGTGCAAAGCCTGTGGAACAATTTGTGAAGCCTATTTCGGGACAGCTATGACTGCATGGCCGATCTATACTTGAACCCAACAGTTATTTCACGTTACGCTATAAAACACTGCCTGCCGGGTTTGGTTTAACTCCGAAAAAAAGTCAGTTCAATAGACTTCAAGTGGCCGTGATTAATATTTTTTAGAATGAGTTCATTGTTAAGCTGTCTGGACCACCAAATCTTCTTTTTGGGTTCGCTTTCAGCTCTCAAGAATATTTCTCTTGGCTACTGCGGGCAGCTGTTATCCGCGAAGAAAAGCTGAATGCAAATAGACAACTTTTTGGCTTAAGCTGGACATTATGTTGTAAAGCTGAGTGCACCGGGTAATGGTGATAGAAAAAAGACACCACCCACACTTATATTGGCCCCCTATCTATCCCCACTGATGGAAACGGCCGACGGTGGAACAGCTAAATTGACAAAAGAACTCATCGTCACGAGAGAAAAAGCAATCCTGTTTAACAAAGCGCCGGCGAAGAAGGATGAGCTCAGCAGTCATTCTGTGGAGGGAGCCCCTGGAATTGACAGGCCTCAAAAAACAACATGCAGTTTGCCTTCTTTCTACCAGATGAGTACAGAACACAACCAGCCTTCTTATTAAGAATAACAGATGTTTAACTCAAGTGTAGTTTTTTTTTCCTGCTTTGGACAGTAGCCGGGCTGCTGACATTGAGTTAGCCACGATGGTAACGCTGCTCCTAGTTAACCCCAGGAGCCACAAAGACCAAGTAGGAGCTCCAGTGTCCGTGCTTCTTTCTGCTCCTGTGGGAGTGTTGACAACTTCCTCCTCACCGGCGTCTTGCCACTGCAGCGTCTTTTTACGGCCGCGACAAAGGCGAGCGGCGCGGAAAACCACTGGGGGCCGCGACAGTCGCCCGTCGCCTCTTTAGATCGAACCCACGCGCAAACATCAGCGGTTCACCGATCTGCTGTCTCAGGTGAGTTGCCGCGCGATGTCCCACGGCGTGCAGCGTACAATATGCTCACAGAACACTTACAAATATCGAAAAAACCATACTTTGGACCGCACCGCATCCCACATAAGCTGCTCTCCATTTCCTGACCGAAACAAATCTCAGCGACTTGCTGTGGAATCCGTTGAATCCACACCCAAACCACGAGCAACGAGATGTATGTGAAAAGAAGAAAAAAAGCTTCTTTTTTTTTTTTTCCTCTTTCTTTTTTTAAAGTGTAAGCCTGTAGACCAAGCGGTGGCGCAGCATGTCTGGCAGTCATGCAGGGCACAACCAGCAAAAAATAAATAAATAAATAAAAATGCTCTGCTGTCTTGTTCCACTGCCAAGCCATAATAACAGCAATAAGGTCGGGGAGGCTCGTTAACCTTAATCTAGGAATTACACTGTGGCACCGGCGAGAGGGGGACGCGTTGCGTTGTGTGCTTCCACATCAGAGCTGCAATCAAACTTTGTAGGTTCCAGTGGGGGAGGGGGCTGTTGGAGCTCCACACTCAGATGAGAGGTTTGTGCAGTTCACACTGTGCCGAGTGGAACTTTACCTGCACTGAAATCCTCCCACCACTGTGCACTGTTTAAATAAGGCGGTTGTTTCCCCCACCCTGTTTATTAGCCTCTTCCTCCCCCGTGTGGTTGAAAGGCATCAGTACACATTTTGCCTCAACTGCCGACGAGCCGGAACGTGAGGCAGGTTGACCTCTTGTCACTTTTACATGCACTAAGTATTTATCTGGATAATGTTGATGAAAACTGGGTTTTTGTTGCACACTGGCAAATGGCCCCGCACAAGAGATCTCTGGTAGATCATTAATTAATCCTTTTGCACACAGGAATATGTGTATGAGTGTGTTTTGCTGTGTGATTTTATATGCCAACATAAGGTGGAGGCATGGGGACATTAGTAATATAATGCCTCGAATTGCATATCTGCGATGGGCTTTACAGCGTTAAAGACCGGAGAAGCCACAAAAATGACATCAAATTAAATATCAGTCAAATCTGTATGTATACCAGGTGATTTCTTGTCATCATACCAGTCAAGGGTCACAACCCTTTGTAAATCAGATTACTGACAGCCTGTGAATTCATGACATATCTTGAGGAAAATACCTAATGGAGGAGATAAAAGTGCTCAGAAAGTTTGACAGATTTTTGAATTGAAGGAACAAAGTGTTCTTTTAATTCTCAGAGGGGAATTTAATGCACTCATGCAGCAACCTCTGTTTTGGAGATATAACTTAGGCTATTACAGATTTATAATCACTAATAGTTGCTGTGGTAATTAAACCAAATTATTTTACTACCTTGCTTTTCTTTCACATATACATTAACCTATTATATAACTGGTTTCTTCGAAATAAGCCCTGGCTGTTTGTGTCCACAAAGAAGTCCTGATTGAATCAACTAAACTCGCGCAGAACAAAATGAAAAGAGAAATAGACATCAAATGCAAAACCCCAAGATTGCTCCAAATAGGGCATTGGCTCTGCAGGATTACACCACGCTGGGTTTCCCCCAATGGTTAACACCACTGACGTCTTGAGATAAAGTGCTCACACTCCCACTGCTTGTGACACTCACCCACACACTCACACACACCCGGTTACTCACACTAACTGCACTTTTTCAATGTTCTTTAGAGCTCCGGAAGAATTCATAGTGTTCACAGCCTGAGAGAGTCTTGGTAAGTCGACCGCTGATCTTTCTCTTGCTGTTTAAAAAAGTATGATAGTGAATAAAGAAGAAGCAGGCTGGAATGTCTTAAGATTTAGCATTTAATGCAATTTTATTCTTTTTCTTCGATGTCACTGCAAAAATGATTTTATTTGATCCGTTTTAAAAATGTAAATATGTTTGAATATGATGACGAAGATCTGATATCAATTTCCTCCTCGAAAATTATTCTTTTAAAAATCTAGGTTCAAGGTATGGTATGACTGGTAAGGCTTAACACAGGAAAGGGTTAGTTACAATATGTACAGGAGTCTGTGTCGAAGTTCATACATTTATATTTCAATCCGTGATTTTTGCCACAAAAAAGGAGGGAAAAATAACTCTTACTTTTAAGTAAACCCAACTGTATCAATTTATTCAACAGTTTACTACCTGGTTTTGCTTCTTATTCTTCATTGTCAGTTCAAGTGTCAACACTCTTTCTCTGGAATATTTGGTAGGTTCGCAGCGAATGTACACAGAGAGAGTTCTGTAGAAAGGCAGATGCTAGATATAAAAAGTGCTTCTGTTTTTTTGGTCACTTCCTCCTCTCATGCAGTGGTGTCTACTTATGTGGCCAGTAAACAGGAAAGCATGGATTTTTTATTTGATTAAATGATAACACATTCACAGAGAACATACATTTACATTTTCACATGTACACAGTTGAAAAACATTCAAAGAATTCAAATAGATCACTTTTAAGACAAACCAACTAGGTTGTTTTCAATTATGTAAAATTAGTGCAACGTCTCTGACTGTGTTACTAGGAAACCAGTGTACTTTGCATGCAACAGATTTTGAAACACATCCTGATTGCATGATTTTTTTTGTGCATTGTTCCTCTCATTTTGATGAGTATCTTCTCATGTGGTTTTCGACACATTTATCGAATGACAATTGTCAAGCACTGTATGCAAATCTCAAATCTCACTACAATATATTCATTTCTCTTTGCTTGAAGTCAAGCATTCTCCTCCTAACCATAACAGAACTTACAACTGACATGTACAGTACAAACGTACCATCCTATTCTAAACTTCAAAGCAACTATCTGGCTAACAACTGCTCCAGAATGCTTCATGGTATGTTTCACTAAAGTCAAAATGTGTTGTCTCTCTCAGACAGAAATGTTGGCATCAACCACAGAGCGAGCTGGCGTGACAGGAACCTCTGGTCTGGGCTCTGCAGCCAGTAATGTCTCAACCTTCCTGGACTCTGAGTTTCGTTACCTCCTCTTCCCAGTTTTCTATGGCATCATCTTCATCCTGGGTGTCTGTGCTAACCTCTACGTGCTGTTTGTCCTGCGCTGCCTCCGCGAAGTTAGGGCCATTGGTGAAATCCGCATCTACATGACCAACTTGACCATTGCCGATCTCCTTTTCGTGTTGGCCCTTCCCTTCTGGATTGGCTACTATAGTCGTCACGGTAACTGGGTCTACACAGACTTCATGTGCCGGCTGACGGGGTCGTTATTCTTCATCAACACCTACTGTTCCATCTTCTTCCTCGGAGCCATCAGTGTCAACAGGTACTGGGCGATCACCCGACCTCTGGAAGCGGCCTCTTCTGACCACAAGCGTCGTGGGATCATTGTGTGCGTCGTCATCTGGGTGTTGACCATACTGATGGCTATTCCTTCTCTGGCATCTCCAGGGACCAACACTGACGAGAACAACGTCACTCGCTGCTTCGAGGGCTACCAGAATAATACTGATATCCATAAGAGAATAGTGGCTGCCACACATTTCACAATAATTGGAATGTTTTTTGTTGTCTTTTTTCTTGTGGTGGTGTGCAATTTCCTTATTGCTCATGCGTTGCTTTCTCAAAATCCTCCCCGGTCAGAAATCAGATCTGCCACAATCACGTCCAGAAAGTCAAAAAGGCCCAAAGGGGTCAAACGCAGGGCTCTCCAGATGCTGCTGGCAGTGGTTGGGGTGTTCGCTCTGTGCTTCCTGCCCCACCATGTCATCCAAGGCCCATGGGTACTGGCAGTGCTGCAGATCAAACAGGGCTGGGGCCACGTGGCCTGGGACCTGAACACTGTTCAGGCGCTCAACGACGCTCATCAGATCACCTTGCTCCTCATGGGCCTCAACTGCATTTTGGATCCCGTAGTTTACTTTTTCGCCACAAGGAAGTTTAGAAGGCTCATTGTGGCCCAAATTAAAAGAATCGGAAAGGGAGAAGGATGTTCACAAACGCCCACGTCTCAGATCTCTATGGACAGCAGGAATCCAAGCCAGAGACCTCAGAGTGAGCACAGACAACCCGGGATGGACTGATTCAAACATTTATAATATTTGTGTAGAAATGTATATATTAATTACTTGGTGTGACTGTGGCTCAGAGCAGGACCCCTGGTCGCAGGTGGTGTGAACCCTGGCTCGTCTAGTCAGCATGTTAAAGTGTCTTTTGTATCCTCGGACACAACACTTCAAAGATGCAGTGAGTGCAGAGACACACACCCGCACCGACACACACACACAAATTCACCGCACTCTTAGAATGTGGTTTAGTCTAAAACAGGGATGGGCAACTTTGATGATAGAGAGGGCCACAAAAATGTTATCTTCACTACCAGAGGGCCAGATTGTGACCATGCATATCCACCAGCAGGATACTGTAACCCCATCATTCTATCAGCCAATTACAGCTACTAAATGAATGAAAACAACAAAATATATATTGGTTATCAAAGTTTATTTCACTAACATCTCTATTTTTCATAGTCAAACGCATTTAGTAATGTTTCTATTTAGGATCGGATTCGTGTATAGGGAGCAGAGGGGGATTGACTCGATCATGTGTCACAGGGTGGCCCCAAAACTCACGAGTGGGGTTTACACACTGCACAGCACTCGACTGGCAGACTCTCTTGGTCCAATTTCCAGTTTTTGGTCGCCTCTTCGGCGTGTGTTGCTGGCATGGCTGGCAAGACCAGACAAGACCGAAGTTGTTAGGTAACAAGCCTAACTGAATTTCGAGGGAGCGCCTTATTTTGAAAATGAACTCCTGGCGCCGCCCCTTAGAGCTTCGGAAGAATTCATAGTGTTCACAGTCTGAGAGATATCAGAGGAGAAGAAGGAGTCCTGGTAAGCTGACAGTCAGTTATTTGCTCTATTGATCTCTTTCTATTTAAAAAGAGAAAAAAAGGCTGATATAGTGAATAAACCACGTTTAAATAGAAGAAGAAGCAGGCTGGAAATGTCTGAAGATTTGCCACAGAGTTAAAACATTATGCATTCTATGTTTTTTCTTCAATATCACTGCAAAACAGATTTTATTTGACTTGTTTGACAAATGTAAATATTTTGGAATATGATGTCGAAGTTCTTCTTTGACCAAAACCACTATCTTTTCCTGCCTTAAACTGACCACAGAGAAAAACTCGGGTGAGTTACAATATGTAGGGGAGTCTTTGTTAAAATGAAGACATTTATATTTGAATATTTGATTTGTGCCACAAAAACGAAAGTCAAAATAATTCCTCCTTTTCAGTAAACCTAACTGCGTGAATACTACCTGGTTTCGCTTTGTTGTTCTTCATCGTGAGTTCAAGTGTCAACATGCCTATTTTGAATGATTTCTTTCTCTTGAATATTGGGATAGGGTTTGGCAATAGTGAATGTGTACACTGACTAATGCAGAAAGGATAAGGAAAGTGCTTCCATCTTTGAGGCTGCCTCCCTTCTTGAATTTCCTCATCACATGCAGTGGTGTCTACTAATGTTGCCAGTAAACGGGAAAGCCTATTTAGAGACAGACTTTTTGTTTGATTGCATAATAACACATTCACAGAGAAAATACATTTACATTTTCATAACTGTTGAAAAACATTCAAAATACTGTAAAGTTGGACTGTGTTTTGAAACTCAGATGTAATAAAAATTGGGCAACTTTTTAGATTGTAGCCCGCAATGGTTATGCTTTTTAAATTGCTCACATGAGTCCCATGAAAGCTGTATCTACAGTACCTCTTTCAGTATCAACCTCCGGACTGAGATGAATCACCTAAGCTCTATATCTTTATGATGTTGACCTTGACGGTGAATCTTAATGTTCACAGGTTCCTCTCAGTAATTGGATTTCTCAAATGCTTTGTGTTGCATTCTCTTCCCAGAAGAAATAATGTGGATCGAATTGAGAAGAAATCTGCATCAGTGAATAAAAGCTGCCATTCTTAATAAACATTTCAAAGATCCACACTTAAGAGTGGTTGCAGGATTTTTGTGCAAGAGTCCCTTTGACGAGTTTCTTCTCATATGCTTTTACACATTTGTCCAATAATGACTGTCAAGCACCGTATGCAAATTTAAAATCTCACAAACATATTCATTTCTTGTACTTCAAGTCAAATGTATGAGTATATGAACAAGTACGCATAGTGTAAGTATGTTTCAAGTGAATGATGAATGATGATAAGTGTTTCAGTAAATGTGCTTAAACAACAGCAATAAGAAAATGAATAGAGCAACTCCGCTAACATTTATCTTTCTAACCATGACACTTTCAGACAGAACTTACAACTGACATGTAACAAACATACATATAGGCCTTTCACAATAATATATGTTCTCGGCTTATCGTATGATACATGAATGTGAACTCAGTCATTTGAATTGACCTCAATAACAGCCATTTTGTCTACGTGCTTGTTTGTTGACATAAGAATGAATGTCAACAACAGTTCAGCAAGTCTAGCTGCTTCTATCCTCACATCTGTTCTCGTCGTATGATTAATCAATTACTGGTTTGATCTATAAAATGTCAGAAAATAGGCCTCATAACATTTTTTCAGTTCATTCCAGCAACTTACCGTTTGTTTCGACGGGAATCGAACACTTGCGCCGTTCCAGACAGGGCTTCCGTGCGATTGTGGCCCTTTCAGAAGATTTGTAGTGCGGCCTGGAACTTCCGGTGTCTTTTTGGAGACTTTGTACAACACGTCCATGATGATAAATCCAACATTGAATGACTTCGATGATCATTTTTATCCAGTTTTTCAAGACGTAAAAGGCTGCTGTTGTTGTTAGAGGACTTCTAACCGTCCATCTTGGATGCATTTGACCAATCAGATGCTTTGTTACAGACTTGTACCAATCAGAGGCTTTGTCACAGATTTGTACCAATCAGACGCTGTGTTTTCACTGGTCAAAAAACCAGAAAGATTTTACACTGAAACAGGACCTCTCACTCCTCTTGTTTACTCTTACCACTACCACTGACACTCTTCTGTGTCATTGCAGACAGGAACTGCTTTGCAGAATGGCACAAGTGACTTTTTGGGTTGAAAAATCGGAGGACTTATATATAAAAAAAAGTACATAATTTTTGATTTGCATTAGTTAGAATGTTTTGGATTGTTTTCCCTTATAACCAAGGCTTACGAGAACAGCTTTCAAGAGGGAAAAATCATTGTTGTTTGGTGTGTCATTATAATGAATGTCTGTGAGTTTAAATTTCCGTTTAGTTTTTTCTTTTGTCTTTATGGTCATATAACTATGTATACATGCATGTGATATCACTGAAGCAGGTGGATATAACTTGACTGTACATTAACACAGGGTTGAGGTTTGACAATCCTTATTACATGAGGTGACGCGGCAGACCCAAAAACAGGAAAAAAATGGCTTAGAGTTCAGAGGGTTAAAATGACGATAATATTGTTTATCGTAATCATTTCTGTGACAATATATTGTGTGACAAAAAGTAGTTATTGTGACAGGCCTAAACATCCTTTTCTAAACTTCAAAGCAACTATCTGGCTAACAACTGCACCAGAATGCTTCATGGTATGTTTCACTAAAGTCAAAATGTGTTGTCTCTCTCAGACAGAAATGTTGGCATCAACCACAGAGCGAGCTGGCGTGACAGGAACCTCTGGTCTGGGCTCTGCAGCCAGTAATGTCTCAACCTTCCTGGACTCTGAGTTTCGTTACCTCCTCTTCCCAGTTTTCTATGGCATCATCTCCATCCTGGGTGTCTGTGCTAACCTCTACGTGCTGTTTGTCCTGCGCTGCCTCCGCGAAGCGAAGGCCATGGGAGAAATCCGCATCTACATGACCAACTTGACCATTGCCGATCTCCTTTTCGTGTCGGCCCTTCCCTTCTGGATTGGCTACTATAATCATCACGGTAACTGGGTCTACACAGACTTCATGTGCCGGCTGACGGGGTCGTTATTCTTCATCAACACCTACTGTTCCATCTTCTTCCTCGGAGCCATCAGTGTCAACAGGTACTGGGCGATCACCCGACCTCTGGAAGCGGCCTCTTCTGACCACAAGCGTCGTGGGATCATTGTGTGCGTCGTCATCTGGGTGTTGACCATACTGATGGCTATTCCTTCTCTGGCATCTCCAGGGACCAACACTGACGAGAACAACGTCACTCGCTGCTTCGAGGGCTACCAGAATAATACTGATATCCATAAGAGAATAGTGGCTGCCACAGATTTCACAATAATTGCAATGTTTTTTGTTGTCTTTTTTCTTGTGGTGGTGTGCAATTTCCTTATTGCTAATGCGTTGCTTTCTCAAAATCCTCACGAGTCAGAAAATGGTTCTGCCACAATCACGTCCAGAAAGTCAAAAAGGCCCAAAGGGGTCAAACGCAGGGCTCTCCAGATGCTGCTGGCAGTGGTTGGGGTGTTCGCTCTGTGCTTCCTGCCCCACCATGTCATCCAAGGCCCCTGGACACTGGCAGTGCTGCAGATCAAACAGGGCTGGGGCCACGTGGCCTGGGACCTGAACACTGTTCAGGCGCTCAACGACGCTCATCAGATCACCTTGCTCCTTATGGGCCTCAACTGCATTTTGGATCCTGTGGTTTATTTCTTTGCCACAAGGAAGTTTAGAAGGGTCATTGTGGCCCAAATCGAAAGAATATTTGAGCACTGAAAACAATAGAGAAGTCAACAGTAATAAATATACAGTATAATAAGAGCCTAACAGACTCTTCTGGGCTGTTTCGGATGAAGCTTCTCACTAGATTACACTCACACACATCAGTTTATTTGACTTCGTGATGATGTGATAATGAGATACTTCTCTCCCATCAAAGAAATTCATGTGATTTTTGGCTATTATATCTGGTATTGTGAAACCAGGGAGGGGAATAATACTTGAGCTATATTTCTCCTCTGGCATCTAATACTGTGACATATGACCATGACTCACTATGAAAAAGAAAAGCTGCATGTATCTGCTGTATTTTCAATTTACACTGGACTTGCCTGTTATTACAAAATAGATTTATGTTTAGTGGAGCAGCTCAGGTTATCTTGTATCTAATACTTAATTTGCTGTATGGTGATGATTAAATCAAATGAAAAAAAATCACTTTCATACAGGACACATGTATTCATCTGTGTGCACAAAAACAAACAAACCGTGAGTTCAGTCAGAAAACTTGAACAATTTACAGGTTTTAATAGCAGATGGCAAATGAAGGGTTTCTTATCGATTGGTGGGAACCACACCCAGATCGTGTTCACCAACTGAATTATTATTTATTTTAACATCAAACAAAGTACACACTGTGAGATAAAGCACAGTGACAATCTCCACATCATATGGTAAACTCTGCCTTCTTCCTCTTTGTAATGCACGTCTCCTCCTTCCCATGTGTGTTCATGACAGACTTGAGTACACACTATCCTCTGTTCTGTTGGTGGGGTCCAGATCACTGTAGGCTTGGTTGGTGCTGGTGTAATTCATGTACACATCTCCGTGGCATTGAGTCTGTGGTAAACATCCCCTGATTTGTGAAAAATAAAAATAAATTCAATCAGTCTGTTAATACATTCAGTACAGCCTTCTGTCTCAGCTGGGCAAGTACAAGCAATAACATTAATGTGAGTGTGTGTGACTGTCCTGTCTTACTTTGGTGCCTTTCCAGGTCCAGGAGAAGCTTTAAGAAAACCAAGAAATGGAAATGAGTCACAGAAGATTTGCGCAAAAAAATTAAAAAATGTTGTTCTTTACCTTTAGCTGCAGTGTTACAGGTGGCCCGAGTGTCACCAAATCTTTGCCAGACCAGCAAACACAGAATGGTGAGGGCGACGATCAAGGCCAGGAGAGACAGAACGAGGGCCGCTATTCCTATCTTCTCACCCACTATTGTTAGTTGGGGAAACAGCACAGAATCGCCGGTGAAAGGATTTAGATGTGTGTCACAGAAGATGGATAAACATGTAGGAAAGAATGTGTTCCGTCTTTGTGCATGACAAAAACTGTCAAAAATAAAATTGGTTTGATACACATATTTGTATCCTATCATTTGTATTATATCTGTTCATTAGTTGATAAGAATTACAAATTTCAATACTTTATATGCAGAAGGTATGCTTCAGGTCATTCAGAATAACATGGTTTGTCCTCCTGAGGGCTGTAAAGTTTCCCCTCTGTCAAAACGAGACTATTTACCAACCGAACCAGAGTAACTGATTGCCGAGCCGCTAAAGAGCATGTAGAAACATGCTGGTATCCCAACGTTGACATTTGACCACCTATAAAAAGTGGGGAAAACGTTTTGATTAGTGTTTATGTGTGTCTAGAATGTCTAGTTTCAAGTCTTCTTCAATACAGCATGATGTTAGTTTTTTTGAATCCTGGTCCCATTAAGAGTAGGATGCACCATATGCAGTGGGGCATGGGTACCGTGTGATTGACAGCTAGTACCATCCAATGGGTGCAGGTAGCAGGTGTAATTGGAACGTGCAGTGGACGAGCTCCTCCAAATGTGGTCACCTCTGGTTTCAAAGAACCAATATGGCGCTGGCCAAAACACTCAACTCGAGGATCAAAACTGGCCATCTCACAGACCAGTGGGTGACATCATGGTGGGTTGCCACTTGGTGGCGACGCAGACACAATAAAGCTCTGTGGACACTGGGGAACCGCAGAGTTGGTTGGTAACTTTCTGCAATTTGGTCACTAGCAACTATCTCTTCCACATACATACACAGTAGTCATGCAAATTCATCGTTAATATGAAAATACGTATTTTAGTGAAGGGATCTTTTTTGTGAATATTGATGTCAGAAATAATAAAACCCATGACGAACTCAACATCCTCTGTCACTATAGGTTTTTTTTCCATTTCTCTCCTTAATGGTTTATGTAATATAAGTTTATGAACTAATTCATATAATTCAGAATTCCCTGTATGAATTCTGCACATTCCACATTCAAACTGGAATTCCTTCCTCTGCCGATGGTTTCTTCTTATCTTCAGGGGAATCTCACTCTTTGTCGTTGATGTCCTGACTAATGAGGAACCAGCTACTAGCTTTAAACATAAATATTAGGCAGAAGTGTTATACAGACCAATAGCAATTTTTCATTGTTTCCATTCAGATATGCAGCGCATCGAAACCAACCTGTTGGCTGCGTGGCGATGATTAAGACTGTGATGGTATAGCTCACACTCTGAGAAAACCTGGTCTCAGCGCTGCAGCGGTACGGCCCGCTTTGCCATGGCTCGGTGAGGGTCAGGTTATTAACGCGGCCCACCTCTCGCCAGGCCAGATTTTCTAGGCGTTGCCAGGACCAAATGACGGAGGCCGGCGTGGTGAGAGCACTGCAGTGCAGGTTGACTGTTTGACCTGCCACAACTGGGTAGAAAGGCGTGGCCACCAATTGCAGAGGAGATAATTTTTCTGCGAACGAGGAGGGAGCAGATGGATGGTGCAGTGAAAGATGTAGAATAGAAGATGAGGGATGGAGGAAGAAATGAGTAGAGAAACAACAGTTACAGACAGAAGACTTTGGGATGGCACAGATTTTCTGGCCACACTAGCAGTATGGTTCGAGGGAATGTCCGTTGGTTGGTCCATCCACCACCGTCCAAACTGACACATCTCAACACAACATTAAATGTATGATGGATTAAATGTGGTACAGATTTTCATTGTGGCCAGAGGAAGAATCATAATCACTTGATGACTTTTCTTACGGTGCCACTGCTGGTCAAAGTTTTCACATACCCAATGGTATATTTCAACGTCCTCTGAATGGATTGGCTTGGACGGCTTTACTGACATTCATGTTCCCAGGAGCATGAAAGGGCTTTGGTGTCCCCCGCTCTTTAACACGGGCTTCTGGTATTCATGTCCTCCACAAAATGATCTTTCATGCAGCACTATCAACCATAAAATACTTTGTTTTAAGACTAAATACCTGTAAAACCAGCCACATTTGTCACCGTAGTCCAGGTAGTACTGTGTGAAGGCTGGGGTGTAGTCTGACATTTCACTGCAAAGACAACAAGATGCAATCAATACATAGAAACTGTGAATTTGAAACCAATATTCTGAATTCTTTTCGCATCACATACATACAACACACATCTCCTCACCTGTGCTCTCAGAGGACAAGAACAGCAGAAAGATGGCAAGCAGCATGTTGCGTTGAGAAGACTGTATTGGCACGGTCACTTCAGGCTAACAAGAACAGAAGCAAATTTAGAAGTTACAACCAAAGCACAGGTGAGAATGAAGGAAGTATGAGACAGGGAAGTTTCAAGTTCCCTTTTCCAATACGAAACAAAACTGCTGTATACTGCGTCCACGGTATTAAAACAACAGGCTAGGTGCACAGGAGGCAGAAAAAATGAGTCGAGAAAGGAAAAACTATCTTTAAAAAAACATGGATGATGAACGCAACATGAATACAAATGCACACACTTGCATAAAGGCAACCATAATTGAACCTAATCTCACCCAGGAGAGTCTTCAAGTTGTACAATTCAAAATCCGTCAATCAATTCATGACCTGCAGGAACAACAGTTAACCAGACTCCACGTAGCTTTTAATGGTTTTTTTTCATTTTCAGAGCTGGCGGGCAAGTCTATCAGACGCTCAACACATTTGGTTTCAAACATTTCATATCTTCGACAGTGGTCACCTTCGGGCTCAGGCTGTGATGACAGCCAAGATTGTTGCTTTTGGACAGTTTGACACCAGACCTCTTGCCTGAGGCAAACGCTCGCTGGCTGCCAGAGCAGGTCAGGAGAAGCAAGTGAATTTCATATGGTTCTGCTAAAAAAAAAAAAAGGGAAGTGAAACGCTGATGTGCTGGACTTTAAGTGCAAATAAAACCAGCACCCAGGATGGACCAAATGAGGAAAATGTCTGTAAGCTCATAATATAATACAGTATCTGCATTCAAATATCTTTTTGTTGAGACCGTGTCAGAGAAGTGGAGTAAATAAATGTACGTCTAAATGTAGAATGACCCCAGAACTGTGGCAGCAGTATAAAGTATGAAATGGAACTACTACAATAAAGTTCCTCTTAAAGTAACTTGAATCCTGCGGACATTCCTCCGTTGACTAGAGGTCCCAGCTGTGTGTCGGCAGCAGCCCTACAGCCTTCTGATGGTTCATCAGTAATACTCTGTGATTCATCGAAGGTATTATATTTTTTTACCTCCAGCATGAACCCGATAGAATCCACTAATAGCAGGTATAATCCATTCCCTGGTTCTCGCCATAGACACCACTGTGGCCCTCCCGCCAGGAGACAAGACAGCTAAATAAAGGGATGAAGTTTGTGAGGTGTGTGTGCGTAATATCAAACCAGAAGTTATTATTTGCCTCTGCGTTGTTGGATAACGCTGAATTACACATTTCATGTTATCTGAATTGAACCCCTCCTTCCCTGTGAATATTGACAGGGCAGCACCCACCCAGTGGTTGAGGAAGAAGGTTTGTGACCTGATGAACAGCGACGGAGAAATGAATTCCTAAAAATGATGATTGGCCAGTTTTCTTTTGATTGATAATGTCTAATGTCTGTTCTGGGCTACAGTAGAGACACGTAAGGTCCAACACGGCGGACTCCTGAAGAGGACCCTCTCTCTGACATACATACAAAGGGGTCATGTTAAAGGTGATGCAAACCCAATGATTCTTAATTTCAGGTTATTACACACTAATGAAAACATGACCATGAATATTATATTTCCTATTTGCCAAGAGATCCCCAAATCATCCACCACTGGGTGGCGCTCAGTACCCATATTTTCCAGCTCATGCTATTTGTTCACATGAAAGCCTCAGAAGCCTTTGTAGGCTTTTCTCTGCCCCCCTCTGATCCCCAACCATCAGTCTGCAATTGTAGCTCCTTGATATGGGCAGCTATAGGTCATGTTCCTTATAACGACACAGTTAATGAGAAATCCATCAGACAGGTTTTGCGGTACGACAGTGAAAGGTGAGATATTGTTGGGTTTGTAGCAGAGATTTGTGTATTTAGATATGTACATAACACAACAAGCATTTGGATTTAGACAGTGTGATGTTAATCCAGTTTTGATCTCTGCCAGCTTCATTTGGTTTCAGACCATTAGTAAAAGTAACTTCATTGTTGAGGAATATTTTCTGACACATAGGTTAATATCCTTCAGATGAATTCATGATTTTGTCGACAGCAAAACCAGACACTTGCCTTCGGAGTCAGTGTGTCAGTCCCTGGCTCTGGGGTGTTTTTTATTTTATTTCTTTTTTAGTTCACACTTGAATTGCTGTTCCCCGTCCTCTTGTGCTTTCAGTTTGTTTGTGTGCTTTGAACATTAGCCCTATGGTGGTTACACTCACTTCATTATGAGGAAAATACATTATCATGTCGCTGAATGGAGAAGGCATCAGATTCTGTGTGTGTGTATGTGCGTGCGTGTGTGTGAGTGCGTGTGCATGTGTGTGTGTGTGTGTGTGAGTGTGTGTGTGTGTGTGTGTGTGTGTGAGTGCATGTGTGTGTGTGTGTGTGTGTGTGTGTGTGTGTGTGTGTGTGTGTGTGTGTGCGTGCGTGTGTGTGAGTGCGTGTGCATGTGTGTGTGTGTGTGTGTGGGCAGAAAGTCGAAGAGGTGCACTCATCCCTGCATCATTTTTTGATGGATACGTTTCCTTCCTCTACTTGTCACGCGTTGGTTGTCACAGTGATGACGAGTGGTTTCCTTCTACTTTTCTGGCGGCCAGGATGTGATGGTTGTACGGGCAGCTGCCAGCATGCATCTCGCCACTCTTCACTCCTCTACTCCCCCCCCGCCCCCCCCATCCCAGTTTGAATGAGAATCACCTCTACTTTCCGTTTTTACCAGTTCTCCGCTCAACGATCCGCGGCATCTTAAACTATGAATATTATTTCCTCCTCCACTCAACTGACCTGTTGGCGCCTCCTGGTGCTTCAGAAATGATAACAGCACTGAGAACAGCAACAGCAGCGACACCACGACAGAGGACAGACAGCACTCAACTCCAGATGGGCGCTTCCAGTGCCAGGCAGGAAATGGCACTGAGCTCCCTCGCCATCATATTTCATTTCAGCACGGAGGAGAGATGATCATCACTTCATCGTCGGCACATCCATCCCCCAACGGATGAGCTGCAAATTCGATTCGGTCTTTTTGTTCTCTTTGTCTGCGTGGATCCCACTTGGGTTGTTGTCATCATTGGTGAGAAATACTGGGCTTTTAAACTCCAATATTTAGCCTCTGCGCCTTTCCTCTCCCCGCGGAGACGCTTCGCCTGTGGGTGACCACGCACACGTGTGAGCACAACTCAATGGCATATGTGCAGACAAAATGAACTGCATATGAGCTCATGCTTGTTAAAGTCCCTCCGATCGAACACATGGAGGTGTACTGTGTTCAGCAGCTGCTGAGAGGTGTTTTCTTCTCTTAACCAAAAAAGGATTTTCCCCCCACAACTTTACCAATGAAGGTCAGTGTACTTACCATGCTGAGTACCGCTCAGCCTGCGGAGACGGTTGTATAATTTCTTCTGGCTCTGGAGGAGCTTTCCAAAGTCATGGAAAATAACAAATTATTATCCCGAGTAATGCTTTCAAAAGTTTTTGCCTGAAGTTATAACCTGGGGGCTTGGAGTTCGAAAGGCTGCACTCAACAGTCTTGGAGAGTCTGAGGAAAATTGTCGATAAGTTGCATTATGGGAAGTGTAGGATTCAGCCGCTTTGAATCTTGACACACACCAGGGAGTGCTGGAATTTAATTATACATTTTTCTTTCTTTAAATCATCAAAACCCTCAAATGAGCAGTTCAAAGTGGAGAGGCAGACAACAAATGGCTCGGGGCAACACAGACAGAGACAAGGATCATGGTGTGTTTCAAAAGAAAACTGGCAATGGAACATTTGGTTCTATTCACCAAAAAAAGGGACAAATCTGTCTCAAAGGGGGTTTGCAGTCTGCACAATCTGTTTTTACAGATCCTTGGTTGCATACGGAAAACCTCCAAAAAAGGAGCAAACAGAGGCGAGATCCCTCCTTCATGACGAACAGACCTGCAGCAGATACCGTGGTATGAGCAGCGCAGGCAGACATAACCGGATATGAAAAAAAAGAAGGAAAGACATGAAAAAATGAAGAAATTTGCTGCTTTGTACAGCATGCAATAAATACAAACATGTGCATGTGTGTGTATGTGTGTGTGTGTGCGTGTGAGTGACTGCATCATCCCTGTGCTGTGCTCTGCTGTGCAGAGGATGTGCTCAGTTCTGCTGTATGGGCCCTCTGTTGAACAGATGTCGCAGACACTGATACCGTCCCTGCGTTGAGCAGGAACAAATTACAGGCCGATATACACACACACACACACACACACACACACACAGACATGCTGCAAATATAACCTTCAGATTACAGATGGCCCCTATCAGAGACTGCCGGCTGGATTTGCAAGATGTAAATACTGAAAGGGTAATCCAGCACGGGGCCGAAGGGGGGGGGGGGGTGGGGTGGGGGGGGTATAACATGGGGCAGGACGGGCACCAGATGGCAGATGTGTGTGTGAGCGTGTGTGGGTGCGTGTGTGCACGTCGGAGGGAGCGATAAGCGTGCCGAGGCATTGACATCGGGGCTACTTTTTGCCTGTTTTTTGAAGTGCCACTGGTGTTTTGTTCTCAACACAACATGCAGGTGGATAACAGCCCTCAAGAAACACCCCTGCTCCATTTCCCCCCTCTCTTGGTCCACATTGCACCCCAGCAAATGGCTGTGAACTTCCATTTGTGGTAAGGGGAGGCCCACTCTTTGAGCGACCTTGAGTGACACGTGAGCGGTAAGAGAATGTGAGCAACTTGGATGGTCCCGTGGTTGTGTTTGGTGAGTAATATCCGACACTCGGTGAGGAGGAGGAACAGAAACAACTGGGAGAGACACAATGAGAGACGTGTTGTCATGCGACTGAGGCCTCGTTTAATTCCTTGACCCACAGGAGTCACAGGCCAATCGAGCTGCCGTCTTTTGATACGGTGTACCGTGGCAAACATTTTGGCCCCACATCCTTTTTTTTATTTTGCCCCCCTCTCCTCCTTCCTCCCCTACCACCGTCTCTTTCACACTTTTTGTCCTTGCAAATTCATCTCTTTGCACGTCATTAGCAAGCTGGCGCCTAATGAATTTCTTATCTCTCCGAATTCAGTGGCTGTGGCGATAACATTTATTGTTTTCAGTTTTACTATTCCCCACACTGGAGGCAGGGAGGGAGTTAGTGCGTGTGCGAAAGAGAAGGAGAGAGGGAAAGAAACCGAAAGTTAGTTGGGCAAATATTTTGACGGACAGACAGAGGTCTCACCAGTGGTGTCATTTTGGCTGTGTATCACCTCAGCATTTATTTCATAAGTTTTAAAAATGTGAACATAAATGAAGGCATTCGATTGTGAGTGCTGTAGAGGCGGATTGCAGCACACTGGGAGGGAAACAGTACATGGAGAGGTGTCAAAAAGAACAGGTGGTGGGAAATGACGGCGGGAGGAGACGAGAAGACGAGTAAAAAGAGAAAAGGGAGAAGAGACAAACGAGTGGCTCAACCTTTATTGGAAAGAAGGAGGAAAGCAAATAATAAATGAATAATTACATGAATAAAAATGGCTGCCACTGATTTGGAAGCCGATACGGCGAGGGGACGGGAAGGAAGAAGCTCCGAGATGATTAAACAAGGGGAGAGAAAAGGATCGGAGTCGAAGGACAGAGCAGTGGCAGATGGGAGTGTTCTGGTCTGTTACCAATGTTCCTCCGAAGAATTAGAGTCCAGGAAGAGGTGGGTACACACGCACATGCACTCACGCACGCGCACACACACACACACACGCACGCGCACACACACACACACACGCACGCACATGCACTCACGCACGCACGCACACACACACAAAGGCACACACACACACACACGCACGCGCACACACACACACACACGCACGCGCGCACACACACACACACACACACACACACGCACGCGCACACACACACACACACACACACACACACACACACACACTGTCAGTGTAGGTGTTAGTGAGGACCCCTGTAAACATAAGCAACCCCCTACTGGCTTTCCCTCAGCAGTAGTTAGTGATTTAGTGACCCATGCAACCCCTCACACACCGGCACCCGCCCCTGTAGTAGCGCATGGTTGATCCAAAGTGTCACCTCGCTAAATACTTGGACACACACACACACACACACACACACACACACTGCTTGCTGTATGTGTTAGGCAGACCCTCTTCTGACACCTCTCCGGACAGAGTGCGTGTGGCGTGTGATGTGAGGAGCTGAGGGAGGGATCGAGTCAGGAAATGAGAGGGATAGAGAGCTGAGCTGTGTCAAAACAAAGGAATCACTTGAGACGTATTTTGATGTACAAAGAGCACAGTGCTATTGTGGTTTGGGAACAAATATTAACCGCTTGGATAAAATGTGAAATTGCAATTTGCAAGAATTATAGTAGTAGCCTTGTTAGGCCCATTTCTTATGGGCTTATGCAGTAACCTGCCACCATGACAGACTAGCCGCCAAAATACCGGGACACTAATGTAATGTTACACTCCGTCTTGTTCTCAAATAGATTATAAGATAAAATAAGATTAGATATTCCTATATTCATCCCACAACAGGGAAATTCTGCAAGGGTCAAAGGTGGAGGACAACTGTCAGTGAGTGTGAAGCGATGTGGCAGAGACACACACATTTAAATCAATTATCGGTGCAGCCCCAGTAATTCTGCGCACAGTTACGGAGGTTCAAGAGTGGCTCGGTAAACCCCTCACGCTACAAGATAATCCGGGCCGAACATCGGTGCCCACCAAGGTTCCAGACAGGATTTCCTTAGTTTCTCGGGGGCGGGTCGAATCGGGGTTAAATCGGCCCGAAATCCCGGCGGCCTGAGCCCAGCTCTAGTCGAGCTTTATGAAAACCTTTATGAATTATTGCCATTGTCTTACACACCTCTCTTCCCGTTCTGCACCAGCAACTCAGACAGCCGTTGTACACGCAGTGGCGAGTCTACACGAGGACCCGGAGGCTTCATCACACTCCCAGTCTCAGTTACACCCAGCCAGAAAAGCTGCCACCATGTTGCTGGGCACTGCAGCGCTCGGCAACCGTCCACATGTCCTGGGCATGGCTGAAGTGGGCGCGGCCGGCAGGGAGACGCTCAACTGCCTCAGCAGGAACATCAGGAGCACAATTCTGCTCGCTGTCCCCGCGCATATGGCCCTGTTTTTCATCTTTAGGTGTGCACAGTGCAAATGAGAAGAGAGAGAGAACGAGGTCGGGCCCGAGGAATGGATGGGGAGACAGCGGGAGGAAGACAGGAGCAAGATAGAAGGTTTGGCAGAGAGAGGGAGGATGGACAAACTGAGAAAGACGGAAAGGCACGGTCGCAAGAAATGAGTGATTTAGGGAGACAGAGAGAAAAGGGTTGAGAGGGTGTGAAATGCGAGAAGAGAGTTTAATTTGTTTTCTGGCAGTGTCGTGCCGTCACAGAAATGTGTTTACCAGCCCCTACTTTGCCATTAGTGACACTCGGGCGCTCCTGTGGAAGAAACCAAATAGGTTCATAACTGCCTCATGTATCCTCCAAATGTCCCCATAGCTCTCCGTCTGTTGGACTGTGTCCGTCCGTATGTCTCCCCTCCTCTCATCATCCATCGCCCGCTCCCTCTCCCTCTGTCTTCTGTCTCTCTCCTTTGTTTTTTTGTTTTGTTTCTCTCCTCCTCCTCCTCCTGTCTGCTCCCTCCTTGTGTGTTCGGTCTTTCTCCGGGTTTCGAACCGCTGCCGGTTGTAGTGATCGGACGCTGACCCAGAAGTGCCACGGATGCAACGAGGGGGCGCAGGAGTGGAGAGCATGCAAATGAGAGAGAGAGAGCGAGAGAGAGAGAGAGAGAGAGAGAGAGAGAGAGAGAGAGAGAGAGAGAGAAGGACACACACGCAGATGCTGCGTCCCGTTTTAGGGACTGCTTCCGTAGACAGATGTTGCCCACCAGGGTGTAGCCTCCCAAAAAATGAGACGGCGTGCAGAAGATTCGTCATTGCGTCGTGACTTTTTCTGCTCCTTTCCCCTCACAAGCCAAAAACTAGATCATGCCAGCTTGTGAAATTAAAATGTTGTTACTCACAAGAGAAAAGAGTCTATGCTTGTAGTGTTGTGTGGCTGTATACTTTGAGCAAAATGCCAATGAGTGTGAGTGTGACATCCCTGTATGCTGCAGGAATATAAACTCAAAGGTCCCATGTGTCACAGTTTTCACTGTGTTTGATTTTAAGTTTCTTTAAAGAAAGGTATATTTTGTAGGTTTTTTTTTGTTGACTTAAACCATCTCAGTGTAGTTTTACATCCTCCCTCGTGCTCCCTGGAGCTCGACGTGGTGTTTTGTGTCGGTCAGCCAATCAGAAGAGAGGCTCAGACAAAGCCGTGTAGCAGCTTATCCTTTCTTCAGAGCTCGGACTCCAGGCAGTGGATATCATCCCTTAACTGTGAGTAAGCAAGTTTCCAGTGCACACACACACACACACACACACACACACACACACACACACACACACAGCTGTTATTTCTTTTTCAATCCAAGTGCAACTCATACAACAACATGGATGATGAAATGGGGAATAGAAACCAAAGAAAAAAAAGTAACAGTCTGTGGAAGAATTGCATTAAGAAGCTGAAAAGATTGTTGGAAGGGGCTTATTGTGTCTTTTAGATCTAATGGAAAAAAATATATAGCAGATTTCAGGTAAAGACACCAAATCCTGCAAGGTCGGATAGTGGGTCCGGATGGGTTGTGCTCGGGGCATGGCTGTGGGGGCGGTGATGGATTCTTTGTGACACCACAAGTTCTGATGGCTTGTTTTAAGGCACTATTCAGACATTGCAGTTGCCCTCTCAGTGGAGGAGATCATGCAAAACATTTAATGGGGACAGATTAATCGTCTGACCTTAACGAGTGGTCTTGGGACAACATCAGTTGTGTCCTTTTTGGAGATTTGGGCAATGGTGGTTCAACTATTTTTTAGCAAAAAGAAACCCTTCCATCTTCACTTCTTCAAAATGACTGACACAAATCTGCACGAGAAAGTGCCTGCAAAATGAGCACATCGCAGAACCGGGCGGTGGTTAAATACATGACCTATTCGTCCTTTTGCATTCATCACCGCAGTAAACTGTCCTGTCGATGGCAGCCTGGGGATGAAAGGTGTGACTACACTGACACTGTGGCTGTTGCTAAACTCTTAAAAGGCGCCAACTCAGTCTCATAATCTGGTGTCAGATCTGTCACCGAGCGCCACTCAAAGAGCCGGACACAAAGTAGCCTTTGTTAATATTTCAACAGCTCAAACAGCGGGCGATGAGGTGGAGTGACAGATTGAATCCCAGGTTCAATACGGGGAGGAGAGTGAACCCAAAGTGTCGTACTCTGGGGTCTTTTTTTGAGTCAACATTCCGCAATCGGCGGCGTTGACTTAAAGCTGTTGACTTAAGAGATGGAAATGAAAGAGAGGAAGACAGGGACAGACAAAGGAGGCTGTGAGAAAAAGTTTGAAATATGGTGTAAACATAACAAAAGGAAAAATGAAACAAATGTGCTGTGGGTGTACAGCATGTGGCCATCTGTATCACTTCCCCTGCATGGGAGTGTGCTCATGTGCTTGTGCGTGCGTGCGTGCGTGCGTGTGTGTGTGTGTGTGTGTGTGTGTGTGTGTGTGTGTGTGTGTCTGTGTGTGCGTGTGTGTGTGTGTGTGTGTGTGTGTGTGTTTGTGTGTCTTCGGAGCAGCTTGTGAATGCAAGGATTTAGGAGGGAAAAGTTGGAGCAGAAACTGCTGGAGGTACGGTAATCTTGTGGCCTGCAGCTTTCCACCTGGAGCCTCTTAACAAATGCCTGGACCACCATCAATCAGCCAAATGTCCTTCAGAGAGAGAGAGGGAGAGAGAGAGAGTAGGAGAGACGATGGGGAACGGAAAGTAGCTTAACCACGAAGCAACACCGAAGTACGACAACATTTGGTGATGGGAAAATTGTTGTGGCACACCTCTGCATGTTTAAAGCTGTGTGCCAGCGATTGTACATGGCAAAGTCAAGGAAGTATTGCACAGCTTGTGAAAATATTTTAAGTTGTCCACAGTTGTCCACAAGGGACGTTTATCAAGAGGCGTACTCAAGTCACATCCCTGAGGAATCTCAGTTCAGGCTGAAAAATGACGAGTTGTCGTCACAGAGCAGACAGTGATTGAGGGTTTTTGCAGATTTGTGAAAGTGGTCAGGTTTTGTGCGTCTCACAAGATCTTCTTTTCAATCCTCACACAACTACTTTTTTTGACACGAAAGCCTTGAGACTAGTCCGAAAGAGTAATTTGTTAAGGCGCCTTTGCAGATTGCAACGGAGCACGTTTTTGACCGCACACTTCCCTCTGTCATGCTGGGTGGGATGAAACACTTTCCGTCTAGATGTGATCCTTTATTGCCGCTCGTGGTTTGACTCCGGCAGTCTGCTGCGATGGAAGCGCTGGCATTGCGAGCAAAATCAAAAGCAAAATCCTTTAGCCGCGCGAGTTTTTATTTGGATGCGTGTGGAGAAACATCCAAAGGCTCAACTTTGTTTGTGCGAGGTTGTGTGTGTGTGTGTGTGTGTGTCTGTGCACATCTGTCCATCTGTCTGGCCCTGGCCTAATGGGCCCTCAGCCCTTTCACTGCTGACAGAAAATCAATGGCCCACTGGGAAGGTCCGATACTGGTACCTCTGTGCATAGAGAGAGGGAGGGAAGGACGAAGGCCGATTGACCCCCTGTAAACACTATGGATTCATGTCCGTGGCTTATGACAGAGTTGTCACTGAATCTTGATTTCATCCGTGTGCTCTAATCTTCCCCGGGTGCTCGTGCTCGCACACACAACCTGCGTGGACTCACGGACAAACACACAGATTAGTGCACCAGATGCACAATGCACATTTTTATTTCTGAAACGCATTAGGCCCGAGACTTGACGTTCCCCAACGGGGTCAGGTTAACCAGATTACCCACAACTCCAGAGAGTCATTAGAGGACGACGACGTCAGAGAACAGAACGGGCCGACACAAAGAGAGAGAGAGAGAGAGAGAGAGAGATGGAAAGAAGAGATCAACAGAATTAAACAGTACAGATTGTGCGCAGACTCAACCCTGGCAGTCCCATGTGTTTCTCTCTGAATCTCAGACGAGGACAAACGTGGGAGCTGTGTGAGAATGTGCAGCGAGGGTGTGAGCACTCAAGTTAAATTTGAAATTTAGGTTTCAAGGAAAAAAATGAAACTTCAAGGATCCTCACGGGGGGAACGAGTTTGGTGCAGAAGCAAAAGTGATGTGATTCAACAGCTGGAATGCCTCTACAGCACATACAACGACAACAACAACATAACAGAGAAGATATCCATGAAGAACTGAAGAAGATGAGAGGTGAAACGTCCTCAAGAAACTACAACCAACTCCTGTTGCTCCGGATTCGACGGACAACTATGACCTGGATGACTGAGAATCTCCACACACAGCAGGGAAAATAGAAAAATAAAAAAACAAGAACATAGTCTACTCTTAGTTTTTTATATAGACAGCACTGACTCCTCATCTAAAATAGATCAAGACATCATAAATATGTGTAAACGCGTGTACGTAAACCGAAATGTGATTCAGGTGCCAGATCTTCAATCATGTCCAATCATCCAAATTGACTGAAGAATGAAAAATGGTAATTTAAGCAAATACAAATTCCAGAACAACCAGACAATTCTTGACCTTGCTGACAGTATTTTGGCAAAATAATAACAAAAAATAAAACCCCTACTATCTCAAGGTCAATTTAGGAGCGATTTATCAACTCCTTCTGCTGAGGAAGAGTGTGTGAGAGTGTGTGGCTCTCGTCCTTCCAAGGAAAACAACACCATCAATCATTTCAGTAGATGCCCCCCAAAAATATGTTTTTAGGAACCAGTTCTAGTCATAGAGCCACAAAAATCTCCATTGACTGTTTTTGCAATGTTGATTTGTAATGATTTTGAAGGCACTAATAAATGGTGTACAGGCTTTTCTCTCTGCTGAGCACATTAGGTCAGAATTCAAACTGGACCATGAAGATGCTGAACTGAATCTGGGTCTTAAAGGCAACAGAGAAGAAAAGTGAATAAAACTGAAGTGAACTGAGCAAAAGGGAACAAGCCTATAAGATATAATGATTTTTTTTTTTTTAAAGTGAAGAGCCCGGAGCTTAGCAGGGATGGGCGGAGGTGATTCAAGACAGGCCGCGTTCATGAGGTCAGTCGACTCCCCCTGGTTACTCCTGCGTGGATTTTTATGCGAAATGCTGGATCACATGGTAATCTCAGTTTAATACACAAATCCCCAACCCCAATCCAATCAAAACTAATACTCCCACCGGGCCAGGCAGGGCAGGGCCCACTGTTCATCGCCAGACCCCCCCCCCCCAAGCCATCATCTCATCAAACACTACTCAACGTTTCAAACCGTTGGAGCGAGCCTCCTTCTCAACGGGTGCGAGTGCATGAAAGGATTTATGGGCTCAGTATCAGAGAGAGTACTTCTGCAATTCAGAAAAAACTTTTGTGCAAACGGTTCACTCTTAAAAATAGCCACAAGACAAATGTGCAGTTTATTTTCATTCACACAAAAAGTACATTCATGCTCTCAACCTTTAGAACACACACACGCACGCACACACACACACACACACGCATGCACACGCACACACACACACACACTTACACACACACACACACGCATGCATGCATGCACACACAAAAAGGAAGAGAACTACAGGGATAGATTGTGTGTGTGTGTGTGTGTGTGTGTGTGTGTGTGTCTGTGTGTCTGTGTACGTGTAATGCCCAGCTGGCGGTGGTTAATGCTGTCCCAGAGGGTTTTAATCCAGATTATCAGGAGTATAAAGTCACTGAGTCTCCCTCTCAGATCGGCCTAGCCAACCCCTTGGTACACACACACACACACACACACACACACACACACACACACACCCACGCACACACACACACGCACTATCTCTCTCTTTCCCTCCTTTAGCCTCTTTCACACACATACGCTCACACGAAGGCAGCCCCTGTTTGGTCTCGTCCTCTAGGGGGCGCTGTGTATCCAGACAGGAGGCGTCGTCCGGTTGGTGTGTCGGTGGGTTCTCAGAGCAGACACAGTCGCCTCTCGGATGCAGCTCAAAACTGCTGCGTACAGAGCTGCACTCAGTTTGACCTATTTCAGCGCCTTCACAACGTTATCGCTGCCTCGCTTGACATTTGTACGGCGCCTGCTCCCTCCTTTGTCTCGCGCAGGATGTACATTTGATCCTGCGATACGCAATCAGTGCATACATCTATACTTCTGCACCGCGTGCGACGCCGTCGACAGCCATTTTGGATCTGCATGTCCTATCTGCCCAGTCGATGTGGATTCATTTCAGCGTGTTTAATCTGATGGGAGGGATTGATGCCTGCCGCACGGTAGGCTGGTCCGTGTACGCTTTCTCATATTGGCTCGCTCACTCACACGTGCCAGTGACAGGCAGTCTGATTGGATCACAACCAGTCATTTTTCACTCAAACAGACGACAAATGAAATGTCTCTGCCGCCTGGTCAGCATCCGGGAACGTCTGTGGCCTTTCCCCCCGTTTTCTCTCTAGAAAACCATCTTCATAAATTCTTTCAGTCTCTGTCCATCATCTTTAGCTCCAATCTTGCTTTGTCCCGAGTCATCACACATTACCACCGCCTGCTCTCTCCCGCTTTCGCATTCTCCCCGCATGCATGTTTCCTGGTGCTCTGTAAATTAGGCTGAGAATGGAAGATTAACCTCTGGAGATGAGAAGCTTCCTTAATGCGCTCTGTTCCCCTCGCTCCCGTTCTCACTGCAATGCAAATGTTATTTAATGGGAGCGTCTAATAGGAATCAGCTGGAAGAGCACCGGAGCTGGGCGGCCAGACCTTTCACCGTAGGCAGTGCGAATCCAACACGGGACGTCTGTTTGTGTTTCTGTGTGTGGATGGTCCAACAATGTGGTCCTGACATACTTGAACAATGACAGCACCAACTGCCTGAAAATGTTGTGCAGTCATTCTTGGTCCGCAGAAGATAAATGCTATTGATCTGATATGATGCCCTGAATGTTCATACAGTGCTTGTGAACATGTTTCCAACTATTGGATGGATTTGGGGGGTTTTGAAAACACAGTCACCCTAAAGCTTTTTGGCTTCTGTGTCATGTCAAAATGTGTTGCCGTGGTAAAAAAAAAGACCTGTGGCCAGAATATGATTTGAGTTGGGGTGTTCGTATCAGTTAAATGCTCGAAACAATGGGTGAGTTAATTCTCGTGAAACTTAATATACAGTAAGTGCAGGAGCAAACCTTTGGGTATCAACACACAAGCACCCCCCCCCCCACACACACACACACACTGCTCTCAGGTTATTACGGGCTGTCATTGTTTAATTCTTGCTCATTAAATGCTCCAGACAATGACAAAGCGCCTCAGTCTCTGACAGCCTCTTTGTTAACCCTCTCCCTCTTATCTCTTTCCGCCTACCATTCTCGCCCCTCTCTACTCCGCTTTGTGTCTATTGTACGACACTCAAGGACGATTTGACGGCGTCCCGAGCCACCACTTAAACATCCCTATTCATCTCAAACTAAAAGTTGCGAGAGGGAGACCGAGAGAGAGAGAGACAGCAGCGGGGACGATATGCGAAAGCCCTGGAATGTCAGATACCACTTGCCACTTATTCGTAATATAAAACTTGCACTGATGGAGTCAGCGACAGCGGTGATATAAGATGTCATAACCTTGCGTCCTTGCGCCGAATGTTTCAGAACCATCAATCTGTTTGACCTTTTTTTTTTCCAGGACTCAAGTCTATCACGGACGCAGATCCTTTCTCTCCATTTCTTTCACTCTCTACAGACCTGGCCCGACAATGATTGCTGTGCGTGTGCGTGTGTGCGTGTGTGTGCGTGCTGGCGTGTGTGTGTGTGTGTGTGTGTGTGAGGATGATGGAAAGACAGAAAGAGGCTGCCGCTGAGCGCATTCACGTAAGAACCGGGGCCACCTGAGAGCAACGGAGCACAGAATAGTGAAGATGAGAGAAAATGAAGAGACAAAAGCGCTTCCCTGGTGTAATTACGCTTTCATTTCATGGGCAAGTATCTACATGATGTGCCCTGCATGCCGAGACGCTCATTAGAGCTATTGCACATCTCAAATATAACTGGCAGCTGTTGGTAGACGGCATCGGTGAATGGAAAGGTTGGTTCAAACTGCCAACGAAAAAAAAGAAGACTTTTGTCAAACGACGCGGAGGCTATAAATGAGTGCTCTGGCTTGAGGTGAACCGGTCATCTCAGATTCATTGTGGTTCCCCCGATGAACAGGAAAACACAAGGAAATGAAACGGGTGTGTTAACAATAATGATTCACTTTTGATGCTTTACTTTACGCCAGCAACAGTTTTGTTTGAGTCTTCGGAGGGTTTTTTGTTGTCCTCTCAGGGAGCACATATACCTGACTTTGGGATCAGAGCGGTCTCTCCTGTGATGCTCACGAAAGAGGAAGACGCGGCAGCAAAACAAGCAGCCTCCTCAAAGCACTGCCACAAATAAAAGCAAAGCTCAGAGCGCATCCGCACAGCCCAAGCACTTCAGCGCACCATTCCCCTCCGCTAGTAAAGCAGCGGCAGCCCGACGCTCGGATCGGTGTTGCGACAAATAACTGTGGCGCGTCCGACTGTGAGCGCCGTCGTGCCCTACCTGACGCACCGCCGAGGAGGAATGGGATGCTAATGTGGTTAAATCTGCGCACTCATTACTGCAGCAGGGACTCACTTCATTAGCAGCCCCCTGCTAATGTGCCACTTTACTTTTTGTTCATTTTATGCATGTGTGTGTGTGTGTGTGTGTGTGTGTGTGTGTGTGTGTGTGTGTGTGTTTGCCAGTTTTTTCCATTAAGTCAAGAGATGGAGGCAGAGACAGAAGAGGTGATTTGTGCGCGCGAATCAAAATGTGCGCGTCCCTCTCGTACAGGTGTTTGAACGCAGACCCCTGTGGGCCAGAGCTTCTGCTGCAGGGGACACGGGTATGAGGTCGACGTGCAAAACGCAAAGCATCCACGAAGCTGATGAATCCACATTTCTACTCTCTCACGTATTTAAAACTCTCCTCTCTCACTGTCTGCTGTTCGCCACCCACCGTACGCCTCCTGCTTTGTGACTCGCAGAGATTTTACCGAGGAGAATCGGCGAGGGAACAGCGGCTTCTACCTGAATTCATCTCATCAATATACCTTATGGAAAGAATACGGGCGGGTGATATTTTGTACTCGTTGTATCAGTGTCTATATGGCATTTCTTTTTTTCTCCTCAGCGAGGCCCCAGGGTGGTTCTTACAGCACATGGAGGAGGTTTACTGTCAGTGACACATCCTGGGTAGCTCCTGTACCTTCTCAACCTCCTCCCTCAATACACTGCTGCGCACGCACACGCACACACGCACGCGCACACACACGTGCGCACGCACGCACACACACACACGTACGCACGCACGCACACACCTCACCGGTGTCTGGGATTTCAGCAATTAATGGGGCGGTAAATGAGATTGTTACTGATGTGTGGTAGCGAGGTGAGCGAAGGTGCGGAGGTGATGGAGGGAGACAGGGGGGAGACAAGAGGGGAGCCAGAGGGAGGCAAACGCTGTGAAGATGTTGTGATGCAAATTAGAAACTTTTGCAGGATTTAAATTTAGGCTTTGATTTAACTTCCTCATCCCAGAAAAAGGGAAAGAGGCAGGTCTGGAGCTAAAAATACTTGCAGAGAGCAGCAACATTAATGCTTTGAAAGTGGAAAACAGTTTTGTGTAGATCAGCACTGTGCGGCCTGTAGTTTAATACTAATGAGAAAGAACCAAAAAACCTTCAATTCTATGAACAGCAAAAATCAACAAAAGTGCTCTAACGCTGGTTGAGGAATTCTTGCCAATGACCTTTAAAGATTTAAGATGTATATCATCCATCCGTAATGTTAAAGGTTTATCATGAATAATTTGCAGATGAAGTGCTGAAGTCTAGTTTTGGATCCACTTTCCCTTGGCTGCTGAATTCTGCTCCAGTTAGTGATTTTTAACGTTTCTTAAAACACCCCCTCGACAAACCCCAGAGAACACGGGCGTGAACTTGTCGGTTCGACGCGTACGAGCGAGAGCATGAGTTTGTGTGTCTTTTTATCACTGAAGAAAAATCAATTTTCAAATCTGTAAAACTCGGGATGCGAGACGTGATATTGTCTCATTTTGAGCGGAGAAATCCGTGTCTCCTGTGGTGGTTTGCTTCACTTACAGTATGAGATCTCTTTTGGATGAACATGTTTTCCACCTCTGCTGGGAACATCCTCCCATGATGTCATCACAGCATGTTGACTGTTAGCCAGAGAAATGCACCACGGACATAGTTTTAGGATAAAGTCTCCCCCCCCTTAAATTAAAAAGAAGATTTTGCTTGAAAATGATTACCGATTTGGTCAACCTCTCCACGAGCAAGTTCTCCATTACTCCCGCATGGTGGCTCATCCCATTGTCTCTTCACACGGACACATGTTATGATCTTCATCCTCTGACAGCGAGGCCGATCTGAATTGCTGATGTCCTCCGCTCCTCCAGGGGGGGGGGGGGGGTTGCCCTGTGGGGACCCATTTTTCCTGCAGGCCTCCAGGAGGATGGCGCATCAGGAGCAAAAGTTATCCATCTATATCACTTAATCCAGAGGACATGCTATTAGAGCTCTGGACAGGGGGAGGAAAACACACACACACGTATGTGCCTGGGCACATGCATACACCCACTTGCATGCGTCGACAGCAGGACACACGGACATAAAGGCTTGGAGACACACACACATGAAGGTGGGTGGCTACCCCATACTCACACACACATGCATATGCATGCACGCATTGGCTTATGCACAGTATACGCGGATCTGTCACGGACAGCACGTTCATGTAGGTCTTATTAATGCACGCGTGCGAGCGTGAATCGGTGTGTATGTTAATGCAGTGCGAACATGTAATTTTCATGTCATTAGTCAAGGTGTAGATTTGCATAATCCGTGCGTGGCTCCGTCCTTCCGCACAGCTTCGCCAACTTATTGGAATGTATTTTATGTAGCCGTGGCATCGGTGAAGCACTTTTTATTCCTGGTTATTGTCAAGGCGGCGGACACTTTTCAAAACACATCAACACGTCTCTTTGTGGTGTAAAAATGTGATTTTACTACACTAACGCTGTTCAAACGAGTGTAGTAACGCATAATGTGTACTTGAGCGTGTAATTTATATCGACTCTAGAAACGGCTTGTGTGACGCGTCCGTCTGAAAATGCCACACGTGTTTCATGCGTGACACAATTAATTCCTCTATCGTGACTGTGCCGCAGAAGACCCCCCTCCCCCCCACTGGCTGGCAGTGCTGGTTGTTTCTCGTCACTGTGTCTCTCAGTAATCTGAAGGGCTGCACACAACAAATATCTTCAATATGCTGTCTAATCAGGGCTCAAAGCAGGGGAACAATAACGTGCTGACATCACACAGATTATGGTGAATCTGTTCTGTTCTCACAGGGCTCCGCCGATCTGTTCCACCGCTGCTACTGTTGACACACTGGAGGGCAAAGAACAAAATAGAACAGGATTAAAACAAAAAGATTTCACAGGTCTTAGTTGCTGTCTTTTCTTCTTCTTCTTCTTCTTTTGCAGCCTTTTAAAATTGGTTTGGCCCTTTTTTCACGTTGAGGTCCTTCTGCATCGACAGAAAATGAGCCGGACTAACTTTGAGAAACCAGAGCTTCATACATTACAAATAGCATTTGTAATTAGCCGAATTTCATTTCGCCGATGTAATTTCGTATGAAAAACAGCCGTAAAAGTGAAAATAATTTCACCCACTGGTTTTTGTCATCACTCCCAGAAAGATGGCAGTGTTCGTTTGACGCTCCATTTACAATGGGGCTCCCACTGTGGCTGAGAGTACAGTTCATTTACATGCACTTATCAAACTCAAACACGCACAGAATGAATGAAAGCCATCCATGCATAATACATTTAATATTTAAAATGACTGGAACCACATTTTATGACCACGCCTTCAGCATATAACATCCAACCTGAGCCGAGAGGAACCCAGCTGTCACTCAAAGGATATTATTGCAGCCTTCCCCGCAAAAAAAATATCAAGCTCGCGGCAGAATGAATTGGATATGGTGCATATGGTAATGATATCATCAATATGCACCATGCTCTGTGTTTTAGATGTGACATTTAATCAGACTAATGACTATTCTTTAAAGTGAGTAAGCGAAGCACAATGACACATTTCAAATGCAACACTTGTCCTCTCATTCCGACTCGGCTTGTGCAAAGAATTAAATCTCTTCAACTGAACAAATTGACTGTATGCAGTGAGCGCGGCGGCGCGGTGACCTTTCCCCAAACAGTTCCTCAGCGGAGCGGAGCTCCAGTTTGATATCTACTGTGTACAATTGAAAAAGATAGCGGTTGAATAGGCAGCCCATTCCTCTGACTCGGCCGCAAATAAATCTATATGTCCTCTCTCCTGCCCCTCTCATACCTTTCTGAATCCACTTGTTGGAGACCCCGACCAATAAAACCTGATCTTCATAAGTCTTGCGGTAGAGAGTCGGGCTAAGTTTGGGGAAATTGCTGCATGAAAAAAAAAAAGCAATATATGGCTTAAAGATAAGAAAGAGCAGAGGGACTGGCTGAGGATATTGCCTGCTTAAGGCTCTGATTTACACTCGGGATACAGAGACAGGAGTGAGGAGGGGGGAGAGGCCCTGACCTAAACGGCTGTTGGCTTCAGACACCAGGATATGTCTGGTGATTAAAAGTGTCCAAGCTATAATGATATTTTGGTGAGATTAAGGATAGCTGATTGACAGATTTATGTCTCAAATTATTTCCAAAGTCCCCTAAAGGTTGAGATTGTGACCGGGCAGACAAGCCTTTAAGGTGTCATTTCTTCACGTCAGTTTCTTCTTTTCCGCCCACTATCTCCGTCCGCCTGTCCGTATCCCTGCACTCCCATCCCCCCAGGTTGTGGCTCCTTGTCCCCGTTCGTTCTCGAAGATGGAGCGGAAATTCCATCCGACACCCGGCAAACATCCGGTGATGACCACAATGAACAGAAATGAGGAGCGGAATGGTTTTGTCCTGCGGGCCCAAGCCTGTAAACGCTGTCTGACTTCAAACACGACAGGTTGGTTTGAGGTGTCATGTTCGGTTCTTCAGCCCCTGGACACATTTCGAACCATTTCTCTTTCTCTCTCGGCCGCATATGAGATAATAAATGACATGACATCCAATCAGCGCATCTCTACATTCCAATAATGTGTGCATTCGTGTGTGCGTGTTGTCTGTGTCCATGTACATATATGTTGCTAAGTTGATTGATGGATGGATGATGACAGGGCTGTCACGCAAGAGTTGTCATGCACTTTCATATTTGTCTGCCAAGAAAGCGATGCATGCCTCAAAGTCCTCCCTTCCCGCACGCAAACACGCGCGCCCGCACACACACAGAGGAATGCACACAGATCTATACTTGCACACACGGCCACAAAGACGTAAACAGTTTTGTGGCCGTGGTGTCATGCTGGGAGATGTGCGAGCGCTGCGTTGGCTCTCAGGGGCAAGCAGAGCTTGTCCACGAGGCAAGAGACTTGGCCTGGCCAGGACAGAAGAGATAACAGAGCGAGGGAGGGAGCAAAGAAGGAACAGGGACGAGTCACAGAAAGGAAAAAGGAGAGGAAGGGGAAATGGGAGATGCATCAAATGAAAGAAAACGCTGCAGAGATACTAGAGCTTATGAAGACATATTCGGTTTGTGCTCTGGTTTAAACACATTGCACACTCGCAGTTTGTAACGCAAACTTTCTGTTCGCATCAATTCCCTGGGAGCCAACCAAAAAAAAGGGACAAAGGCTGAGTGTAGGAGCTACTTCGTGCGATGAGTAAATGAATCTTCTCGCATTAAAATGGCGGAGCCCGCAGCCAGCGCTCAGCTCACCGCGGTCAGGAGGTGTGTGCGCGTCGGACCGCCCTGCTCAGAGAACTGTGAGCTCTACGCTGCCTATCGCTGAAAACACATCAGCATCCCGGACCCCTCATTACAAGGATCCCCTTCTCTCTCCCTGCTCCACACACACACACACACACACACACACACACACACACACACACACACACACACACACACACACACACACACACACACACACACACACACACACACTGCTCATTACAGCCATCCTCATTGTCCAGGAAGTAGAAGCGATAGCTTTTTTTCTTCTTCTTCTTGTTATTCTTCTTTGCCGGCTCTTGGCCCCCTCTAAGATAAAACCCATTTATCCCCCAGGATGTTTACACAAGCGATTCAGGTTAAGTGACTCGCTGAGAGGAATGACAGACAGCAGCTTTGCCTTATTCAAAGAAAATTGGATTCATCAGCCACTGCTTAATGGTCGCAATTCAAGCTTTTGACTGCACTCCATCTGACACATTAGCAGGTGTTTGTGGCGTATTTATCCGTGCGCTTCCTCTCCCGCGTGCTCATATTAATACCTAAACCTCACGATCTCAATGAGGTAAACCTTGTTTGGAAAAAAGATGCTATTGGTTTTTGCCATCAGCGTTCAACAGCCATAAAGGCTGAAGCCTGTACATCTCTGTGCCTTGAAAAAAACCACTCTCTGGGTTCCCCGTCATAAACTGGAGCAATAAACAGCTCCATCTCCACTATGCTAATATGCAAACTTTTTTTTCCCACCACCTATTTGCATGAAGTGTATTTTAATGTCTTTTCGAACTTGAGGGGCAGCAGCAGATTCCAAGGTCAGTATGATATATTAATGTAGCTACTCTGATGATATGTTAATGTAGCTACTCTTTAGATTACTGTAGCATTAGACAAAGCTCTCAGTACATTTGTTTCCTCAATTCATTTCTTTCCTTTATCCGCTCTCCCGGCTTCCTCTGCCTTTGAGAGAAATGTATTTTACCTTTAATTGCATTTCCGGGCCTGGTCAGTCAGATGTGAAGTGCTCCATTACCACTTTAGAATAACCTGCGATCAGACTTTTAAGAGAGCCCAATATTATATATTATATTAAAGTAGTCTATTCTATATGTGTGGTTTGTGGTTAAAATAGATGGAAACAATATGAGCAGTGTACATTAGTGCTTAGGGAATAAAATATAATACATAATACCATTACAGAACTTTGACTTTCCTAATCTACACTACAGCTTTATTTAAAATGGAATACTTTGACATGCTTTCACACAAAGATGCTCCAAAACTTCTCTCTCTCCAGCTGCACCATGAGCTTGTGAACGGTTTCATTCGGGGTCCAAAAATTCCAATATTTACCTGTTGATGTGGCTGTTGTGCTTGTTATTTTAAAACCTGTTCAATGCAAGCAATTTTTCTTAAGGAAAATACAGAAAAATACAGAGGAAAATGAAGAACATAATGAGTTTTGGACCGACATCCAAAACATTTATCCTCAAAATCCCTCCATGAATGGATTGTTGATCTGTGGATTAAGATGCCTTTTTTTAAATATAGAAGAAGGTACTAAGGTATCTGGGGATCCTACAAGTTGCAATAAGATATTATTATATTATTATATATTTTTTCTTCCTTTTTTTAAACAAGCAACTTGATAAGTAATAATCAATCTGAATAAAGTTGTCTGGACTAGACTGGACTCGTTTTGATCTGGAAATGAAGAAATGGAATCAAAGAGAAATAAAACATGTTTCTAAATAAGGTAATAATGACAAAGCCACATTACAGCTGAATCCCTTTCAAATCTTTCCCACATGCTTTTTAAACTGAAAACCTAATCTAGTGGGTGTTGGATGGTGAACCATTTCGTTCCAGTTTGTTTCAGCGGTGGAAGGGCTCTCTCATTGTAATTAGTTTCTGTGGGACAACAAACCGTCACAAGTGTGTGCCTTGTTCCTGATTTATGAAGCATTTATAAAGGTTGCGAGGGGGGAGGCACAAAAGGCTCCCAACTAAATAAAGCAGGCCTCAGCCAAGCTCTTAAAGCCGATGTCAGAAAGAGAAAGGGGGGGGGGGGGGGGGGGGTTGGGGGAGAAAGAGAGAGAGAGAGGATTCGTGATTAACTTTCATTTCCTATGCCTTATTATTCTTCCCCCAAATGAAATTTCAGAGGAGGAGATAAATCTTGCGGCAGTGACCGGTTTTGTGCACCTAACGTCCAGGAATAGCTTCTGCTTGCTACAGCTCAGCTTATCACTTTAAATTCACAGCAAACTAGCTGTCTAGCTTGCCCCGGCAATATGAAAAGCCTGTGGTAGTCCAGTGTGTGTGTGTGTGTGTGTGTGTGTGTGTGTGTTTGTGTGTGTGGCGGGGGGTTAAGGGTGTGTGAGAGAGGAAATAAGGTCGTCGGGCAGTCTACCTCAGGTTGATATTTATAGATATGGACGGGACATTTATGTGTGTGTGTGTGTGTCTTTCTGTGTCTGCTGGCCGGTGTGTGTCCATATCTGATACGTGTGGACGTGTGTGTATGTTTGAGGCTCCAGTAATGGTTTATATGAGGAGATCAATAGAATTGAAAGCATGAATCACGCAGCCTTTTAATCACATTCCTCTCGGCCGATTTCTAGATGGACATATGGATAAGTAGATATTGATGTCATGGCTCAACCATCCATCCTGCTCATAATTCTATTGTGGGGGAAAGGCCGACTGTCCACCGACTCACGTAACTATCGGCTCTCCTCACTTCCACAGCCAACAGGTAACGACCACGTTTCCCATCTCCCATTTATTCCAACCAGAGAGTTGGACCTCTGATTCACTGACAGCAGGTCTGCAGCCTGTGCTCATTAATGCTTTTCCATTTGATTTGCTAGATGAACACATTTCATATAGATATGATATGATATCGCAAATGGATTAAAGGGATTCAATATGAAATGAAATCAGAGAAAAGTTTCCAACCCTTGCAGGAAGCTTGTTTATCCATTTCCTCTAGTTTGATTTAAAGGGTTTTTTAAAACGGGGATTTTCTCAAACCATAACAATGACTTCCGTTTTTGCTCCCGTCATAATTTGCTCTCAGACATGCAAGTCCAGACATTTTTTTCTGGAGGGGCTTTATGTGAAAATGCAAATGGCCGCAAATGTTGCTCCGGATATTTTCCGGAACTTTTCTGGACATTCAGTCACATGTAATATATTCAGCAAAATGCCATCTGGGACATGACTGATCTTCATCTTCACACATGTTTGACTCCAAAAGGACATCTCGACCTTTTCTGAGTCATTTTCTATAATTCTTTTTTTACGATCTGAAGTTCCCTAACTAAATGGAAGTGTGTTTATCAAACTGGAGCGCTCTTGTGCGAACGCGACATCAAGCATCATAATCGAGCATCGATATCAGCGTCAATTTAATAATGATACATTGATGTAACCGTCGCATGAAAACGTCTGTGGCCCAGATGATTGATGGCCTTGATTTGGCAGTAAAATTCACATATACTCCATTTCGGTTTTCGTCACACATATGTCAATTTTTATGGCACGGTTTGTCGCTGTCTGAAGGGGATTTTTTTTTTTAATCAAGCCTGTCACTTTACTCACCAGCAAGAGAAACCTCGCTGTGAAAATCTGAACGAATATCCCAACTAGTGGGGAGCATCCCTCTCTGCACTGATGAAGATTGCTAACAATAATTTTATTCGCGGAATCATTACCGCAAAAAATTTGCACTTATCATTCCTCCATGATAAACCACAATTAGACCGTAATCAGCTTATTTTTGTTGCCTGGCATTGTGCAGCTGATATATTTTTTAAACAATTATGCGGTCAGAATAATGCCACTATACTAACATACCACAAATTTCATACCCAAAGTCAGCACGGTGCAGATAAGGTCCCGACAGTCTTAGCAGAAACATTTGATTAGGGACTCTATTGTGAACATTTTGGAAAAAAAACATAATCAATGCACATGTGACAAATTAAACAGGATCAGTCGTCGTCGTCGCGAGCCTTGGGGAAATTCTGCGGTCCAATTTATGACTCTAAAAATTGCCGGAGATTAGTTCGCCCAGTCGCTGCCTCACCAGGGCAGTCTCCCTCCCCATCTTTCACTGATATTCATGATGCCTCAGACGGAGCCATTTGCTCACTTTCTGTGCCAACCGCGGTCCACCCACCAGTTATGAAAATTTATGGCTATGTTTGGAGACCATGGAGACTCATTATAATATCAAGGAGAACCAGCGGACCAAGCGCGTGTCCTCTCCTTGTATCTTTGAATTATCTTTCCTCTATAGTCGGTCCTGCGCGCACTGTAAACAATTTGTGTGCTTGCTGCTCAGGCTGCGCCTCAGCAGTGGGAGGACGGCTCACGCCAACAGCCACTTCAATCAAACGTTCGGCAACACATTCTACTCCTGCATTATCTCTGTGTTCTCACAGGTAAGGAGCAGAGTTGCACATGATCGGTGCTGCGGGCGATAAATAGTTCTCACACACGCTGTAGGGTAAAAATGATTGACAGATAATGATGGACATAGGAATATAATATCTCCTGATAATTATTGTTCATCTGCATCAGGTGTCTAAATCTAACGGAGTGCAGTGATAGACTGAACGTTTTTGTTAATTATCCCGGGTCCTCCCAGCAACTTTCTTCTCAGTGTTTTTACTCATTCTGCGTCTGCTCCGACCGTATGCAATGAACATAAGATATGGTTTACGTTGACTATATTGTAAACAATGAATCGCCCTCGAGCTGTCATTCAAACCGAACGTTAAACTTTCCTATCAGATGAGAGTTGTTTCAAGCCTCCGGTCCTTATGGGGCCAGACCCTGAAGTGTTGCAATGCATAAATGGGAGACCGTTTGTTCCTCTCACTGTGTGCATGTTTAATTCTTGTGTGTGGGCGTATTGATTTTCACATATGGGGCCCTGTCATACTGTGGGCAGCAGACACAGGGTCCATGTGGCCTGGAGTATGTGTTGTATAGTGTGCCACTGCCTCCACTACGATGCTAATTATGCCGTTGCAAATTCAACATCATTTGCAGACATTTTCAGAGCTTTCCTCTCGACTTGCTGTCTCTTGGTTACCAGTTCAATCATACAGGTGTACACACACACACACACACACACACACACACTCTCCATATATGCTGAAAGTTACAAGCGGTGTGTGCACATGGAGATGACTTTATGAATGTGTTGGCCCTGCCTTTCTGAGTCAGATCTTGGATCAAGCAAATCTGTAGATTCTGGGAAGATTGAACTCATTGGCGGCGTGTGCTGGCTGCAGAGGAGATTTGAAACTCAGCCTAAGCTGGGGAAAAGCGATGAGAAGAGTGGCGGGAAAAAAACCTGCTTTCATGGCACCATGTTCTCAGGCCATTAGGCTTTTGTCTAGTTGTTTTTTTTGTCTCCTGCTTCTCCGTTCCTGTTGGTCAATAGTTAATTATAGACTGACACAGAAGAAGGGCCTTCATACTGCGATCTGTAAATCAGGTCTTCTGAGGAACAGGTCTTCTCTGATTTACTTTATTTATCTTCTCTTCTCTTCTTTTGTGGCAACTTATAATAGGTAGTCTCTACCATCATTCCTACTGGAAATACTAACCAGGTTAATCGGCCCAGTTTCAAAATCAACACCCATATTTGATAATATCTCGCCTTGTGATTCACGTCAAGTTATTATAGTGCCAAAGCAGGAAGTGGTGAGTAATGAGGTAGAAAGTGAGTTTGTGCAGTTCATGTTTTATCAACCCTATTACCATGATCGTCCCCAAACCATAACCAAAGATATAGCTGTCAAACCCCAGGCACGGCAAAATAATAATTTATCTGCCATAACCACAATATTTCCCTAATGTTGACCACACTGTAGTTGTCATGCACAAATATCTTAGAAAGGGATGATTTTAATGATGATTTTTCATTTAATAAGCATTGCCATTGCCAATTCCCTGCCATCTTTATTGCTTTTGTGCAGAATTAATGTCCCTATCATTTTAACAGCAGACATTTTGACTCGTCATGGCAGCAAAAGAACAGGTGTAAGTATCCCAGTAAACCACACCAATGAGCCAGCAAGCGCGAAACAGCGCGAAACTGGAACACGCACGCGAAACCAGCCTTCATTGCCGCTATTAATTATACCTGTGCTCTTTCTGCCGTGACAAATCAAAATGTCATGAAAGTGGCTTATTAAATGTACTTTTCCCCGTGTTTGCAGTGTTTTTTTCTCTGTACCAACACTCCCTTTCCTCTGTGATCGGGGGTTTATTTATCTGAAGAACACGCCGGGACCTCGTGGGAAATAAACGCAATTAGGGCCTCTGGCTGTCAGATCCTTTGATATTTACTTTTGATGATCTGCCCCCCTATATGTACTTTGTTTGATCAGCTCACAGGCTGCCGGTCGCTGGGTTTCGCTGGAAATTCAACCATTGTTTGCTTCTTTTGAAAATCGACGGGAAAACAGTATTGGCATTTGCGTGCCAGTTTATCCTCCGTCCGCCTCGTTCCTGATGAATATCTTGGCGGCCACTGACCACAGAGCGGTCTAGGGTGCCCTTTTTTGTTGCGCGTGCCCACACCACCAGTTCCCCCCCCCCCCGATGGGGGAGCAGGCATCTTTCAACTAATGATCTACTTTACACTCGTTTTAATTAGGTGTATTCAAATAGCTCTGAGCAATAATTAACTAGCTGGAGCATCGAAGTGGGAGCGAGTGAGAGAGTAAGGCTTTTCTGCTGCGGTGTGTTGTTGTTTTCCTTCTGCAGCCAGTCCCATCAGCCGGGGCACGGTGCCAGAACTGCATTAAAGAAGAGCTTGTCCACTCTGCCCCTCTTCTTCTCCACTGAACACCTCCAGAGGGAAGAGGGTTCACCTCGAGAAGCCCCACAGCGCCTGCACGATAACGAACAGGCCACCGCGACAGGTGCAGGATGAAGGGCCTGGCCTGTGCTGTGCGATATGATATGATATATGCTGTGTGACGATAGAGAAATGTCTATCGTCTCACATTGTGCTCAATCGTTTATTTCATTGGAGAACTCTAGGCGTCCGACCGAAGCCTGTTCAACTAGTTCTGACATATGGACGTGATTTGGGTATGAAAATCCTGACACAGACAAAAAAAAAACGTACTTTTTCTGGCCAGTTATGCCACAAACTCTAGATCCCGCAACAGACCCTTGTATCAACTACGCAGAATCATGTCAAAGAGTACGGAGAACAAAATGTCTTTGCCCGCGACCCATCGTATGGAAAGAGATATGGGCTGCCGTTGCAACTTACATCTGCAAAGGCAGAGGGCCTCAGTTTTCACAGTGGAAAACGCATTCAGTTTGACAGAAAACGCGCTGTAATAATCGTATGTCTTGTATACCTGACATGAGATGAGTGCAAATCGACAGTCCAACACATACATGTTTGAGAGGAGACGCGAAAGAATATGAAATGGGGTGGGAGGGAGGAGGGAGGAGGGAGGTGGGGGGGAGTGGAAGCGGGCGGATGCTTCCGGGGCTCAGCTCAAGATGGTGTTTGAAGTGCTCCGGGGGTCTTTTCCCTTTATTGTCTCTCCTAATGAGCTTTTTATGCTCTTGTGTTTTCACACACCAGGTGATGGTCGCTGAACGCCTCCTGACGGATCTGTTCTTTTTCATCCGGCTGTTCACCGCTGGATGTAAATGTAATTATAAGCATCTGGTTAGTGGATGAGACTAATTAGCAGATAGGGGCTGGAAACATCAGGTCAGAGGCTCTCCTCTCCCTTCCGCCCCCGTGTCCTCACCCTCTCCTCCCCTCTCTCCCGCAGGCAGACATTGTGCCTCGTGCCCTTCTTTTGGAGTGTTTTTTGCTGGGGGTTGTTTTTTTTTCAGGACAGAATGGTTACTGCAGGAAAGCCAAAATTCAAAAATAACAACTTTGTCAGAACTGTCAGGAAAAAAAAGGGATGGATCGTCCTTGCAGACTAACATTCAGAATTAAAATGCACAGCGGGGCTTGAAGAAAAACAAACAGTCCATAACCAAGGGGAAAGGGGTGAATCCCAATCGAGGGGAGTGCATAACATGTAACAAGGGGGCTATGCAGAAAAGTGCGGGATGAGATACTCCAAAAAAACACTTAGGATTGCTTTCAAAGATGCTGTGTGATTTAAAACAGCGTACTCGGAGCCAGCAGCTGCTCCCTGGGCATGTTTTCAACTAAAATATTGCCTACAAGGATGTAGCCTGCGGGTCGTAGACGTATCCCCACAGACCTCAAAACGAAGGCCTCTTTCTGCACCCTCAGAACTCCGAAAACTTAAAAGACACCCTCCATCAGTAAGATTATTCTGTTCATTTAGCCTGTAGACAGTGGCTCCAGCAGCGTTTCCCTTTTTCTCTTCCTTTAAGATCTCAGCCAAGGTTATTTGTCTTTCCTAAAGTGGCCAAGACCGTTTGACTGTGCAAGTAAAAGATTGATTCATTCATTTGTTCCATGGTATTTAAAAGCTCACAGGAAGAACAAACGCGCTCAGTTTCTCTGGTCCATGAAACGATCTGACAGCTGATTTTTAAATGCAGACGTTCCTACTCCGTCTTCGTCATGTGATGGAAAGCTTCTATTTGCCCCATTTCCACGATCATCGCGGCATAGAGCAGTTAGGGTTATAATTTATTGTCTCCTGATCTTTTGCAACCAGCCCCTCTGGGAATCTTTTAACCTGTTTTAACCTCGTCTTCATCAGCGTAAAACCAGCCATTAGTGGCTAAACGTGAACATTAGTCCCCGTCTCTCGTCCCTGGTAGTAATAGCCTTGGTCAAACAATTACAACATGCTCTGCAATATGTTCGGAGCAGACTTCGCAAAATGGATGTCATCGGAGAGAGAGGGAGGAGCGACGCCGGAACAGATGGAAGGAAAAAGGGAGGACGCGCTCTCTTACCTTGGAGGAGGACACGAGTCGTTTAATTTGCGCCGTAGTGGAGGTCAGCGCTCACATGGTCGCTTGGCAGGCAGCAACCCCGCGTCCCCCAGCCAAGCCCCGCGGTCTCCAAGGCTCCGTGGCTAAACGTCTGATGTCTGTAAACGAGATGAAGAGTGATGGTGGAGGAGGATGAAACACAAGACAACACGGAGGACCTCCAAGGCCTCGTTTCATTTAGTCCACTGGTCACAGGGGGAGTGCTGACTGACAGTAGAGGTGACTTGCCTGTCTACTCAGCTGATTGCCGCACTGACTGACTCTCGCTCTCCCCCGCCGTCTCGCTCATTTTCTCCACCTCGGTTGCACTCACAGGCTTTTTCTCTGGCGTTATCTCACCATTTTGCTTCCTCCTCCTTTTTCCCTCCGTCTCTCGCGCTCTCCCTCTCCTGTGGGCATCTGTCATCTGAAAGATTTAGTTTGGGAATAAACATGATAATGGGGTGGGAATGAAGAAACAAGAAAATGTCAGACAGGTTACAACTGGAGATATTGTTTACTTGTCTTTTTCTTCGACAATGGTAGGTCAGAGCATTTACTATTGCAGTTCAGGTCAGTTTTATTTTGGTAGGGGGCAGCTCTACAGGGGAATATATTCTTCTTGGGTAAGTGTGGTGCATTTTAGCTTGGAGAGAGATTTTTAATATCTGACACCGGACCTGCATCGCTTTGGACCAGACGGAGTTGAAGAAAAGTTCAACAGTCCTTTAACATGAAAGACCCCCAAACAAGTTACCTGGTTCCTAAAGGGCCTGTCCTCATAAAAGAGATGATTAAAATGTTTTCTGTGCAACGGGATGTAACATTGTTTGTGAAGGGCGGTGAAACTTTTTGATGTAGTCAAAGTAACACACCGTGGCTCACAGCCTATTTTCTAGAGGGCCATTAAAAGAAGTGGTTGGAGGCTTAATGTTTTATTTGTTTTATCGAGAAGGAATTGTGTGACATTAACCTTTTTTTTTTTTTCACCCTGGTAAAGACAACACAAGCAGAGGCCTCAAACAGTAGGCAACGAGGGAAGAATGAGCGAAGGAAAAGGGGGAGAGGCACAAACAAGCCGGGTCTGGCTGAGTGAGCAAGCTAATTAACTTGAAAAACTATAAAAATGTAAATTGCAATTTGCTACCGTGGGCATCTAATTAAAGCCACTGGAATGTTAAGGACCAAATTGAATTTGCTTAAGAAGAGGAAAAAATATATATGTGTTTTCACCATCTTGTCAGGTATCGATTGCCTACAGTGGCCTTCCTCTCGGCCATATGGAGACGGACGGAGAGGGTGGGGGAGGGATGTGGAGGAGAGCGAAGACGTGACGCTAGAGAGAGAGGAAGTGGAAGTGTTGCTGCGAAAGCAAAACAGTTTGGCAGCGAGCGAATGTGACAACAAAACCCCAAAGCCCACCAGAGACGGAGAACGTAAGCAGAGCCAAATGGCCCCGCCTGACACTCCACAGGTGCACAGCGCAGACGGTTACATGATACTGGGAAGAATTATCCGGAGCGAGGATTGACTGGGACCTGCCTCAGCTCCTCGTCAGGTTCACCAAGCCCCCCAGATCCTCCACGGCCCCGGAGTTAATTGTGTTAGCTTAATTGGTGCAGTGTACGTATGATACTTCGGTGTAATTGTTGTGCATGCAGAATCGTCGCGGTTCATCTCGTCACATCATGTCCTGTGGGTACGCGAGGAGTCTGCACCACGCGGCCGTGCGCGTGCTGTGTTTGCGTCTGTGGATGTGTCTTTGTTAGATAAGGTAACTAAGGGGGAAAAAAACGTCTTCATGCATCATTGTTGAATGGCCAAGCGCCGCTTTTAAATACCAGTCCATTTCTCAATGCAAAACTGGAGATGTATGAAATAAAGAAAATACAAACCCTGTGGGGAAGATGGCAGCTACGACCACACACACACACACTCTCTCACACACACTCTCTCACACAAACACACACACACACACTCTCACACACACTCTCTCACACAAACACACACACACACACACACACACACACACACACACACACACACACACACACACACACACACACACACACACACACACACACACACACACACACACACACACACACACACACACACACACACACACACACACACAACCACACCAATTTCTTCTCATTCTGTTTTTTATTTTATGGCTGCACAGCTCTGAATATTTAAGCTGTCATTATACCAGATGGGCACAGCAAGGATGAGGATTGTATGGCTTTTATTGAAGTAATAAACAATAATCACGAGCTCCCCTAACAAACAGAGCATCTCTAATTGAATGCACTGGCTCTCTCCATCATGACGTAAATATTCATAAAGCTATAGTGGGATTGTGGCGCGGCAGAGAGGTTTTTTGTGTCATTCATAAATTCTCCCCCTCTTACCCCTGGTGCTCCTCACTCACCCTCCTGAGTCCTAATGCTCGCCAACGTGAAACAGGATCCATCCACTAATGAAAGTTGAAAAATCATATAGCTTCTTTTATGGTCTCCCTCTCTCCAAGCTTTTCACTTTGAGTTGAATGTATCATGTTGGACTAGTGGAATTTCTCTTATTTGGAGTCTAGACCGGCTCGAGGTGGAGCTAAGAGAGCGAAAGGTAGCCGATAAGAACGACAGCTTTGATGGACAAATTTACAGGCAGCCATAAATCCTTCCTTTTTCTTCTCTCATGCCATTTCCTCCCCCCGCCCCCCTCCCCGGCCTACCAGCGTCCCTGTCGACGGGTGCAGTTTGTTAGCCCAGTAAAAGTTTTATATGGCCAGAAGAGAAGAATAGTCTGTCTCTTGCTGGCATGAGTAACGGGCTGCAGTAAACAAACTTGAAAAAGGCGATAAATAGACTGAATCAGGATGGCAGCTCCAATAACGCATTAACAAGAGTTGCTGGGCTGCTGAAGATGCTACTGTGGGAGTGTACATGTGTGTGCATGCATGCACCATCCTGGATGTATTCCCAACAACGAGACTTATGACATAACCTTCAATTGCAGATGGTTCCTCGTCTTGCTTCTCAGTTCTCAGACCCTGAAATACGCCACTGGGTCAATGCTCGTTTTCGGCATGCAGACAAGGAAACAGGCAGAGTTTATATAAAACTCCATGGGGGTGACACACATATATAACGTGAAACATATAAGGTACAACTAGTTCCTTATATGGACAAAGAGAGATTGAAAGAGTATTACTGTAGGTTCTTCTGACAAAGCCATACATGTCCAGTGACCTTGACCTGTACACCTAAATCATCTCGCATGAAGAATAAGGCTCGTCATTAGTGACGTATGTAACCAGATGGACATGACCAAGAAATGAGCATGCTATACATAGTCAATACAAAATATTAATAACACAGCTGAAGCAATTGGTTCGTCCGACAAGAAAGTCAGATTGCTCCAGGTCCGATGGGCAGAGAGGTAAAGATGACACAGTAGTAGCTACTGTTTAAGATAAACAGAAGCTAATAGGGATCTTAAGAAACTAAACTCCCAAGTGGACAAACTAAAAACACACAAACACACAAAAAACACGTTTCACCTGCCCAATGGTGCTGTTAAGCCGGAAACACTTGTTGTGTCCCATAAAATTGCATTGAGTTTTAAAAAATCTGTGTCTAAATTGTACCTGTATTATTTATCATGCAGTTATAGCACCTTTTCATTTTCTTTTACACACGCACATTGACAACCAAGTAAATCACTCACGAGCAAAACTAAGTGAGAACAACGATATACATTTATGACTTGAAGAAAAAGACAGTTGAACGATTAACTTGTATTATTTGTCAAATGAATGAGACGTTGGTATTTTTCCTCCGCTGGTTTTGCCACCTTGGGCCCTTTTACTTTTTCCTGCATTCCAACTTTACATATTAATTGCCTTTAGAACAAAATAATTTATTACAACAAACAACCTGTTAATAAAAAATCCATATCAGACTCCCAGAGGTGTTTTGTGCAAAATGTTAATGAATTTTTAATAAACCTCTTAGGTGAAACAAATTGAAAAACTGGAGAAAGGAAAGTAAGAGGCTGCCGGATGTCAGATACAGACGACAGTATGCGAGGTAAATGACATGAGACCAATAATCACATTCTTTTGTTCGCTCTCAGTGTCAATGATGAAATACTTTTGTGTGTAAATGTGTGACTGTGGGTGAGAAAAGGGGAAGTGTGAAAAAAAACAACCAACCACTGTTCTCCCTGGAGCGGCGAAGCCATTAATCAGCTTATTTATTGCTCCCTACATATCATTTTAATTTACATTTATGGGGTCGTTGATATCCGTTTAACGTGTACTAATGCGTCATGAGTTTATGTTTCACATTGCCTGGCTCATTTCCTTTTGTTTGACCTCAATGTGCCTTTAAAGTCGGATGCATTTTCTTTCAGAACAGTGATCTTGTGGTTGCTCAACGGCCAATGTAACCTGCTTTTACAGTCAAACGATCAACAAACTGAACTATGAAAAAACAGACAAGCAACGAATCGCAGGTTAAACGTGCACATACACGCAAAATAGGAGACTGTGAATCGGATGCTGCAAACTACATTTTTTTCTGTTTCGACTGCAGGGGATCAGCATCCATGCAGCCCTGTGTGTGTCATGTGTGTCTATGTGAATTCTCCCTCTCTCCCTCTCTGCTTCAGGAAGACAGTACAGAGCCTTGGTACAGAAGGACACAATGAGGTGGCAGCTCTGCTTGGCTGGCCAGCCATAGCCGGAACGGGAAGAGAGATTTCCTTCCAGAGGGTCAGCGCGTGTGTGTGAGAGACATCCTTTTCCAATTAGGAACACAGTCGCCTCTTTGCCACCAGGGTCAATGGTGCAATATCATGCTTCTGGATAACACCGCTCTATCTCTGCATAGTTTCTAGAGAACGCTGTTACTATATTTTTAATTCGTAGCATCATTTACAGTGTGAGGAAAAACTTATTGTATGTGTGTTTGTGTATATACAAACAGGTGGAGTGGGGTTGCATTGGCCTTTTCCATCCATTCATCCATGAACTATACCTGCTTGTCATTGGGGGGTTGGACTGAAGCCTTTCCCAGCATGCATTATGCAGGCGATGGGGTACAGTATGCATTGAACAGGTTGCCTGTACTGTATATCATGGTGCAGTGTAAATGTGTAATGCTGCTAAAGCATGTGAGATTTTTTTCCCCCCATTGTTGTTACAGTTCTGCACCTGCCAAGTGCTCCCAGCGCGCTAAGAGTTATAGTAAAATTCTTGTTTAAGTTGAACATTTCACAAATGCATTGAGCAAATGTCTGGTGCACAGGAAGAAATATGCTGTTATACTTCCCCATGGGATGATGGTAGGAAAGCTTTTCCATAAGCTTCCAACTTAATATAGACCAAAAACCTGCAAAGCCCTTATTGACCAAGCTCCATCATATCTCGCAGTGCCCATAGTTCCATATTATCCCAATAGATCAGTTCGCTCTGTAAACTATGAGAAGTAAAAATGCATAATGTACTGCTGAACAAGTTTCCATGGAAATAATTTAAATTTTTGTACTATTGGGTGACACTTTGCATGCATGACAGTGTAGAACCTTCATTGCTGACCATACCACACCCATGCAGTGTTGTTCTTCAGTCACCTTATTAAAAAACTGCCTTCCCCTGACCTACTCCGGATACTGTATGGATGTATACAGTAGGTTAACTCATTTGCTAGACTGCGCATTGTGCTACGAAGCTGTGATGTTTGCTTGCCTGCCTGCTCCCTCGTTGGACTAGTTTGCCTTCACTGACAACTTACTGTACCTGTTGCTGTCTTTCTTCAAGTAAATTGCCTTTTTACCTTATACTTGCAATGCCTCTGTGCATGATTTGCTTCCAAATCCATCAAAACTTTATTATTTTAGTTTATTTTCCCCCCAGTGTACAGACAATGAAGTCATGAACCTCAAGTCAAAAAAGAAGACAAGACAATGACACATACCATGTGGGAGTTTAATAACTACTCTTTAGGCGACTGTCTTTCATCACGAAAGACCTCCGAGGGCTAAATAACACGTTTCCTGCTAACTACAGTTTCATGATCCTGAATGTACATTTATGGGGAGCATGCAGACAAACAGACAGATAGACAGAGAGAGAGGCAAACAGACGGGACATGTATCCGGAGGCGAGAGTGGTATTCTGTGAGGATTGATAGACTCCATATTGTGAGCTAATGATCTCCCTAGGGCGCTGGGGAGAAACGATGAAACCAGCCTGCATGACACTGTCACACTCCCTATGTCACGCTGCCACCTTCATCTCTCAGTCTTTTCTCCCCCCCCCCCCCCCTCACACTCGCTCCTTCCTCTCAACCTCTCGTTGTCTCTTCCTTGGGGAAATGCATCGATTCACCTTTGTTTGTACTGTCACCCACACATATTCAACTGTCACAGCGAGGAACATAGTTCACTGAACTGATGGAGCTGATTTAGAGTAAGAGGCAGACGCTGCTCTCGTTTCCTAAAAAAATTAAACTCCATGACATCCATTCTCATTTAGTTCAATCTGGACAAAAAATGACCCCCCCAAAGTTACTGGAGGAGGTGGTTCAGAATAGGTGGGAGATAGCATCATACTCCAGGCTTTGCAGGCATAATAGGAAAATGATCTTTCATAAAGCAATTGTCAGCGCTCCTACAATCGCAGGCACAATGCGCGCATTCACCGAAAAGCACAATCATCTCCTGCGATCCGATTCTAAGCACGGTGCGAAGCCGTCACTGCTTCAAGACAAGACAAGGTAAGCGAGGACGTGAAGACACACAGATGTAAAGTTTAATGTTGACTGTAGGTAGAACGTTCACGGTTACCACTGAGTCATTGTGTCTTCCAGGAAATGGAGCTGACACGTTGCGGCTGAAATAATATTTTCCAACCAAGGAGAAGTTTGTTTGTGTGGCTCAAGTGCCCATTGACTGACTTTGAGGCCCCTTGGCGCAGTCACGTAGAGCACCCCATCCCTTCCACTCAAGAGCAAGAAATCTTCGTTGTCTTCAGATTGACTTTCCGACAAAAATGTGAAGAAACATGTCAAACAGGGCCTCGGGGACTCCCCGACCTCTTGGCCCCTTAGCCCGTTCAGTAATCCATCCGTGGCTGTGCCTGTGCCTGTACTGCAGACAAACTGGATGAGATAAAAAATGAATTATTGTGGTGCCGCCACATCACCTTTCCAGTTCTTAAAGGAGATATATGTACGTATATCTCCTTTAAGAACTGGAAAGATGTTCACTGTCACTTGATGTCGCACCTGCACAAGCATCTCAGACAAAAACAGAAAATCGCTGGCCACAACCCCTGCCTCCCTTCGTGTTTGGCCCCTCAACACACGACAATGAATGTAGCTCATAGTTGTTTTACAGTGTTTGTGAGCTCTGAAAGATAGCACAGCACGTGAAACGTTAGCGTGTCTAGCTGGGTGTCACCGTTGATCAAAGGCGGAGCCGGAGCCATTGACCTTTATAAATGTGGGGATGATGCAAATGTTTCACAGGGACGGACCCACATGCACTCTCAACATGCAGGCACATGCACTAACGGCTACAAATACAATGAACAGGGAAGCTTTTATCACAGCTTTATCCTCTGCTCAGGATGCTGCAACTCCATTACATCTCTACATTGAAAAAGTCTTGTTTGCTTCAATACTAATGTGTGTATGCATAACCTTTATCATGTGATTTTTTTTTTCTCACAAATCAGCCCTCCTCCGACGCCGAAACACAAATCTCCTTTTGATGCTGACACCTTGGCACCTTCGGTTCAATTTCATCTCTCTTGCAAGAGGAGGTCTTTGTAGTCTAGAATGCCGATCTTCCCGGCCTCACATCTCTTCATTGGCCTTCAGTTCTCAATGAACACACAGAAAGGTCTTAGTTTGGTTAATTTGCTGCCTTCCTGCTGTCAACTTGTTTTCGTACAGAGATACACACCGAGCGAGACACACTGAGTAGGTGAGTGTCAGCCAGCAAATGGACTGAAATGAGGTTAGATGTGGTTGAACCACGTTTTTGTCCACTTTGAAATGACATTGCTATTTCGACCTTATTCCTGCTGCACTTAAGTGTGGATAAGACTGACAAAGAAAGTGCAGCATTTCAACAAATTAATGCAACAGGCTTGTTGACAGCATTCAAACTTTCTCTGCACCTCTGACTCACCAAGACATTTTCTGATAATGGTTTGATTTCCTGAGTCATTCCCTTCGGGGGGGTTTTCTTTACCTGCATCATCAAAGAGAGAAATTGTCATTAAACATGCCATTACAAATCTCAGAGGGAAAAATAACATTGATTGAAAGCCCAGGGGACTGTGAATCACTTACTGTGGCAGATTCATCTCAGCCGCTTCATCTTGACACTTGCCAGCATGTTGTCCTGTTTGTGCCAAGAAAATAATGGCATTTCTGACTATCTGGAAAAAATTATTATTCTGCATTACAGTTACTACTTCTTTTTTGTCAAACACAAGGTTGGCATTGCTGTTTCAGCTTTTAAATTGTAGCCATAAGTGTTATTGAACGAACAATAAGATCTTTATACATTTCATCAGTCCAATCTCACAATCGTAGGACAGCATATGTAGTTGACAGTGATTATTTTGTCTGGCTTTCAAACATGACATCCTAGATTGTACTTTAGTTTGTAATAAAACCACAACAATTTAATCTCCCACCCACTCGTGCTTTCATCTGCCAGAAGATGTAGCCTGCAAGGCCAATGAATTGTGAAAGCAAATGAAAAAGCAAAGCTCTTATTACATATTCTCCATTTTGATATGATATCTCCTCCAAGTAACTTCACCTCATTGTAACTCCCTTTGCCACCTTGAGTGCTTGTTTTGGATTATAGCAGTAGGGAAACCAGTCAATATATAGGATATAATCTACACAGGGCATATCTTGTGTGTATCAATGTTTCTATAAATTTCTCGAGCTTTGTTATTCCGACAGACTATGCAAGAAATGACGCAGCTCCCTGCAATTATGTCACATATTCCTTCTCGTTTGCAAAACGCTGCTGTTGAATTTGAAGCGCAATTACGATAAGCACAGTTAAAATTGTAAAAAAAAAAAGAAAAGAAAGAAAGCATTGTAATCATTGAAATAAATAGGGTTGGGTGTGTGGTCGAAGTGTCCTTCCTATCTACTTTAATACCTAGACATCTAAACTTTTTTGAACATATGTAAATTTCTTTATATTTGGACCCATAGTAAGACTGACATGTCTAGATGGGGTCTCATAAAACAGATTCACGATTGATACTATCTGTATTTTTTTGCTAAATAAGAACACCTGCTCTGCACGTTCTGTACCATTTCCAGACTTCAATACATCAGTGTTAAGTATACATTTCATATGCCAGAGATCAATGTTAAATCCTCCTGATGTTACTGTAAAGTTTACCTCCTCGTCTGAGGGTTTTTATGTTAAACACTTTCCCAATACCAATGTTTATGGCATTAAAACATTACACATCAGGGCTTGATGCTTCTCAGGTCCCAAAATAATAATATGAGCACAATGGGAAACCAAGACACAATTTTCACCCTGAATACTTATATGATAATAGGTTTCACTGCATGATAGTATATTGAATTTCACTCCACATAATTTACATGCATTTACATTATGCACGTGCCCGCCCGCCCCCACACACACACACACACACACACACACACACACACACACACACACACACACACACACACACACACACACACACACACACACACACACACACACACACACACACACACACACACACACACACACACACACACACACACACAGTTTAAACGATTACAGGTAGTTCCCTCAGTGTTGAGAGCTAGTGAGCTGTCATAATGTAATATAATATATAATTCTCATTGTGTGCATCCCTCTGCAGTGACCCTAACCACCACATCTGCCTCAGCCACTTTGTTCAATGGATGTCAGATCACACCATGTGGTCTATGTTGAGGGGGACTATTATATTTAAAACACTACAGGAACTTCCTTAGTTCTAATTTCCTCTCTTCCTCCTCTTTTTTTTTGAACCCATCCTTCTTGCAATTGTCTTTTGTGCGCGGCGACACTTGCTCCTTTTCTTCTCTCTCCCTCCTTCCCCGAGCCTTTTTATATCTCCCCTCAACAATCTTTATGCCTCGCATGCTTTCACACTCCATTTTCCATGCTGGCTCTGGGTATCCCCACTGTGGAGAACTCTGCCTGTTTCATCTGGGTGTGGAAACAGTGTGCTAATATCGCCTGCTTATACCCATTGGGTGGGATAATGGCAGCCATCACTCACTGATGCAGCACAAAAGCTGACATTTCGCTCTCCTTGTGCTGACAAACAGCATATACCTCCTACTGCTTTGTCACACTCTTTTGTTTCTCCCTCTTTCCCTCTCTGAATCTGTTCCTCCTCTGCCTTTTCTGCCTATATAAATCCATTTGCCCATAAGTCTCTCAGCGCTTCTGCTCTTTTACAGTATTGTACAATGTTTGCAAAGGTCACGACCCCTAAAGGATGTTGTTGCAGAAATGGAAATAGCACTTGATTCTGAAAGCTTTACAACTGATCATTTTACCCATACATAAATTATTCAGTCATGTCCTAAACAGAGGGACACATTAAGAGTCATGGCTTCTATTACAAGTCAATCATCCTACAGGGAATGGTTATTGCTGCTCAGTGATGGAATTATTGGCAGGGCAAAGAACAGCGCTATGGGCAATATAGATGGATTCAAATCCAGTAATCATATCAGTTTCTTTCCTGTGTATACATTCGTATGATCTTACATCTCTCTAGACACTAGGGGTCTCTCAAAACAATAACAAGGCAGAGTTTGGTGATATTGTGAAGTATTCACTGCAGTCAGCTTCTCTCGGTAAGGATTCCTTCAGTGTTTAACAGTCAATGTCTCCTCATCTAAAAAAAACAAACGCTAATCAGTAGATTAATTTTTGTAAAAGCACACAATGAAGCAAATCCCTTTTAGCCGCGCTGTAGATAACGTTTGCTCAGCTTGTTTCTCTGACAACTTAAGAGCCACAGGTCCATTTTAATCCAGAAAGGTTACATGTTATACCTCTAACACAACGGCTTTAAAACAAAATAAACAGATTTCTTGGTCACATGGGGGCAGCAGAAACAAGATATCCAATTTTTGTTCTACCTCACTGTGTAAGGTTGACATGGAAAACTTGCACATAAATTAGGAGAAGATATGTAGCATTAGGATTCTTTTAAATAAGTGTTCCTGGCCACCGGATGAAGTCCAACATCAACTTGCTTTCAGCTCTGTATACACCCACTGCAGAGGGACATACCTGGCTGTTAAGGTACAAAATCATCACTATGTTTCACCAGGTAGTTGCTCACTTTAAATTTAAAAAAAGGGCTCGCTGGTGCTGCATGCTGGTGAGAACAGGTAGAGTGAACCAAATGAGTAAAGTGGAGGCTATAAGACCAAATCACCGGACTGAAGGCCTCGGCAAAGCTGAGGAAAATACAGTGTCTGTGTGGATTCATCATAATTTTTTGAGTGAAACATTTCACATTATGCAAAGTCATTCAATTAGCTGTGAATGTAGAATATTGATTATGATACATTTAAGTTTCAGATTTGTGGTGACTATATGACTAGACTCCAAATCCAATAAAATCTCGGATTGTTTTTGCATAAAGTGTTCTTTCCTATTATACTGGCACTGCGAAAACATAATAGCCCCAAGACAATTGCACCATCCATTCTGTTTGAAATACAAAAGCAGTCGTAGCAGTTGCATGCGTAATTGCATTTATGAGATAGTGGAAAATCCTCACAAATATTGTTCCCATGCTAGATGTGTATTATTGTGGTTATTGCCAGATGAATTAAAACTATGTTTGATAACAGCACATATGAGATTTCTATCAGCACAATAGCACAACACGTAAACAGCTTTTGACCTCCTGCTCGTGATTAGATTGCGTTTTTATAAAAAGCTACTTAATTAAAGAACTGATGGAAACACTCGGCGCGAAGAACAAAACAACAGCAGTTACACAACAAACAGCAGCCACTTCCTGCCAGGGGGGCCTGGAGTGGGGGACGCTGTTAAAAGGTGCGAGTCTCCAATATGTTAGTTTTTCTCTCTCAATTAGAACTGCGAAGGTATCTAGCACGTCTGTTCGTCTCACACTGGAGTGAACTGCAGACGCTTATTTGTGTAATTGCTTTGACTGGGGATGTAGCCCAGAGATGAGCCAAGCAAAAAACACCAGGCTGACCATCGTGTTCACTTGAACAGAAAATCTATCTTAATGTCTTATGACGTGATGGTTTTGTTAATGTGTTAATACTGCAAAAAACGAGACGCTAAAAGGCCCCGTTTCCTTTTTTAAGTTTAGTAAAAATTTCTGCATTTCAAATTACCCACGAACCTTGAAGACACACTACAAAAACACAATCAAACATTACCTTCACAAAACAGACCGATTCCCTGTTGCCCTGTCCGTCTCCCTCCTCCTAATGTCCTGTGAATTTGATGTTGAAACTGGGTCTAACTGGGCTGACGAGGTGTTCAAATGAAAGCAATATGGATGTTTCATTCCCATGACATTAGTTCATTAATAGCAATCCTTCCTGCAGGACTCTGAAACCCACAACATTTTATACCTTGTGATTGCTGTAAATTATGTCTAAAATGTAGGCTAAATGAAAGTCAAAACTGTGAGGTAGGGGAGGGTAGTAGAACACAAGCGTCTTTCCCCTCTCCCACCATTGTACCGAACAAGTTGCAACAATTGGTTTGTGAACTGCCGTTTTGAAGTTTGCCAATTTGGTCAGTGCCATCTTGGGTTTTTTTAACCAAATTTGGAGGAACATTTGTTATTATCACAAAAGGCGGAAAAAATACAAATGCGTTTTCACTTGACTGTCGCATAGGAAGCTCATGTCTGTTACAAAATGTCATTTTCCATTGTGGCAGCATGCACTTTACAGTAACACCCAAAAGCTCATTTAGCGGATTCGTCTGCCCTTTCAATTTGCTTTAAATCGTCTCCAGGGTAACTGCAGCAGTAACTCTTGCACGCATTAAGCACTGAACAGAGCGAGCAGATGATTCACCTGAAGCCAGATTGCAATCACCTCTATTCACAATAATAACCTGCGCTGGTTCCAGACCTGCAGCATTTTTAGCAGGTGGGTGTTTGTGCTGCGTGGTGGTTAATCTCGCATTGTTCTTGCCAAGCAATCAGCTGAGAGTGACATTGATATTTTTTGCTGTTTTCCTGCCCACCTGCACAAATACTGACAGACTCATGCATACAATTTCATGCCTCCCTGTGGTGCAGGCAAAGGTTCAAGACATGTGGGATGAGCAGAAGACGGTCGCTGGGCACTCTAAAAGTTGCCAGTGGAAGTTGCTGAGGGTCAGTGATTTGCAGCCCCACAATCTCAGAGATGGCGGCTGTTGTTTGGCAACAGCAAGACAGTGCCGCCCGACTGCAGGGTCAGGGCACCAGGGACTACCGGTGCATTCCCTTCGAATGTGACAAATACGATGTGACATGTCAGTGCACGCTCGAGAACATCGCACTCTTTCACTCTTGCACTATTATTATTCTTTTCCCCCTCTGTTGCTATCTGTGGTGCACAAACACCCACACACTCAGAAACAGTCACATAAATACCCTATGTTTCTCCATTTCAAACTCACAAAACCAGACACAGAAACACAAAGACACTCAAACTGCGAAATGCAGTTACTCACTCTTGCATTAACACGCACACGCATCAGGCTGCTCCCCCCGTAGCTGTCATCAAAAGCAGCCACTCTGCCCTACACTTTGTAAAAGTAACAGCTTGCTTTTATTCTCCCCGGTTTCAGTCGTCTCTTTTCCTGCCGCTCACTCTTCCTCTCGTCTGTGGTGCCTTCCAGTCATTCCACGTCATCCCACCTCTGCGACACCTCTCCTGCCACCCAACTGTTAAGTGCACTTGCAGACCCGCTCAGATAGGCTGTCATATATATTTCAAAGGCATTTCAAAGCACATTCAGACAGACTGAATGCACATTCACCAAAAGGCGATACAGGGTGCACTTCGGCGCTGTGGCTTTTTGGAGTCATTTTTCGTTCTTGAATAAGACATTTTATTGAATGTCATGCTCTCATACTCACTGTAGCATTAAAGTGTACTTGTAGCTTTCAGCGTGGATCAATAAAATATTGGACGTGTCTTAAACAGGTTTTATGGAAATATTTCACTTCACAAAAAGCTGAAATGTATTTATTTTCCTTACCACATCAATTTAAAACTAAACAAATAAAATGTTTTAAAAAACACAGTCTCTTCCAATCCTTGCAAGTATGATTGAAAACAATACCTATTTGTAACAATATGTATGTGGTTAATTTTGTTTTCAATGTAAAATATTGGAAAACAGGAAATTAAAATAGAAGATACAGTATAAACACATACAGAAAACATGATGCGCAGATGACTCACACGCGCGCACACACGCACGCACGTCGGCAGTTGGGAAAATCATCCCAATTTGTATTACGTCCTTTGATGCTGTAATGAAAATAGTGGTAATTTCACCTGCACGTCTGCTCGTCCTCATCACCACCACCCAGGATCTTAGGATGCTGGGAGGGGTGTTAATAATATTTAAAGTTAATCGCCATCTGTTCCCAGGGCCTAACTTGAATACCAATACAGCAGGCAAATATTGCAATTAACGGAGCCAAGATGTCAGGAACGCCGGAGAGGCAGTCTTTCAGCCTCCTGCTCCTGGAAAAGAGAGGCAGATGTGATGTGAGCAGAGATGACTTTTCAGTTCGCCAGGAAAAAAACAAAAAAACTCTTGTCCCCCCTTTCCCTTCCTCCATCTGCCCATATGTGATAGGATCCCTGGTATCAGCTTTACTTTAGGGAATCTGCTTTGAAATATTTCAGCTTTATAAATGCCTGTCTCTCTCTATTTGAATGTTTTATACACAGAGCAGAGAAGCATCAGTCAGGTGAAAGAGAGGCACGCTTTTGTTTTTTTTCTCAAATGGAAGAGAATTGCATTTGCCCTGCCATACACAGTTTGTCGCCGCAGGGATATTATGTTTGTCTTCGTCTTTGCGTGTGTGAACAAGAGGCAAATGCATTTGAATAGGCTGATAAAATAAAATATGTATGTAAGACAGAGAGGCTCAGAGACATTCACACATTGTATGCTACGTTAAGTCTCAAACTAACGTGGATGGATTTAAACATGTATGGGTGCAAAGTTTTCAAAATCCTTTCAATGTCCAAACAAAATCGTGGATTAAAGTCATGATCTGCTGAGGCAAGTTTGGCTATGCTGCCTCAAGTTGCAGCCGGGGACATAATGAATGAAATGGCATAGCTTTTTGACACCATTTCAGATCTCATCATTCCCCATTCTACCTCCAGACCCCTGAGATCCCCATTCATGCTTTTCATTCCTGGCTCCCTCCTAAAACAGATTTTCTGCAGCCAAATCGTTAGGGCTCTAATTCCTTGAGTAGCAGGTCACTAGCTCAACTCAACTACTGCAAGTCTCTCCTCTATTTAATGTGATTGTAATCAATCAATCAATCACTGCTCAGGTAACTCCTGGGCTGCATTATCAAACCAACAACTCTACAATTAATGACAAACTTTCTTTTCTGCCTGCGTTACTGCAGTGACTAAAAATAATTGAATTATAGTGCAGCAAAAATTAAATTCAATATGAAGCGTTGTTGACAGGAATATGTTGTGACATGAATGGTATTTTTTGTGGGGCCACATATGGATATTGAAAGCACAATAAAACACAAATGGAGGACATGATAGAAAATTTGACTCTTATTACAAACAAGATGAAAAGTGTTTTCAAAAACGACGCACGCACGCACGCACGCACACGCGCACACACACACACACACACACACAATTATACCATGACGGTATACCACAACCCTGACCCTTTCAATAGGCCTCTCAGAAGCAGATACAAATTTTTCACTAGCCCTCCACTCTCACCTTCTCACTTCTGCATAAGCCCCAGTGGGATCACTGGTGTCACTGTTCACACATCCAGGTTGACGTGACATTGACCTGTGGGTGACAGGGAAGCTCAATTCTCTTGAGGGTTAGGTGTTGCCAAAGCTGCTGCAAGCATTGCTGGTGAGGCCATGCGGCATTCAGTGGATTTACTGTGATGATTCAGCCTAAAAAAGCCTGACAGCCCACAGTGACACAATGCCCTGTGAAGTATTTAAGATTAAAGTCTGCCAGCCTTTGACAGTACATGAGACACACATTATCCATGAATTTAGAGAGGCCAAATAAAAGTGTGTTACTGTTAACAAACACAATCATGTAAACAATTATCAACCAGAGAACAGCGATAATGTGATAGATGTATTATCCATATGTTTATCATCTGCGTCTGTGTCTGATTATTGCTGCTATGGTCCAGTGGGCATGTTAGAGTGTATGCTCAGAGGGAGTGCAAGCTATGCCTTCTAATATCAGCTGGTCTCAAAGCTGCTTCTATAATGCATGAAGATCAATACGCTGTGGCTTTGTGAGTGAGGCCTTGTAACTCTGTGCCCATATCAAGTATTGCCGCCAACTGCCCCGCCGTTTGAAGGGATCTATGCTTCACCAGGGCTCTGGGGAAAGCAGGCGGCAGTCTGGATATCTGAACCACTAATGTTTTGGGAGGGAAAAAAACACAAAGCAAGTGGTGCTATGTTTGGGCTATTTCTGCCATTTGCAGTTTTATGACAGCATTTGATGACGGAGATAAGCACTAAAGGGACATTTTAAAAGTAATTCAATTCTATTTTCTCCAAACTTTAATGTTTAACTGATTCACCATTCAAAGACAGTACTGGTACATGTATTGTTCTATGAGATTGTAAATATTTGTAAATGTAAAATTAGAGAAGAAATTAGCAGTAAGTGTGGGCCAATAAAAACAGTCAAATTTGATCAAATGTGCTTCTCTAATGTCTGACGGTCTCCAAAAGCTGTTCAACGTCAGTATTACATGATTTCAGTACAGATTGAGGGCGGATTACCTATAAGGTACACTGAATTTTTTCTTTCTTTCAAATATGGCTTTATTGACATTCAACTTTATACACAAAATGCATTCTGTTAATCCACAACACCAAAACAACATTCAATGAATAAGCCCTCAACTCAAATGCTTAACCCCCCCAACCCCTCCCATTTACCTAATGAAAGCAATCTTATACATCACTGCCAGTGGATTTTATACATTCTATTAATTCATTCAGTTGTATTTCATACAATCACTTTTTCTAGTTCAGGGTCATGGGCCCGAGCTTATTCCAAGATGCACTTGGCAGAAGATGAGCAAACAGTGTCCCTGCATATTCAGAGAAACCAGTTAACTCTGCAGCCCAAAAAATTACATCACTATACAAAACATACATAAGAGGGTTTTTGCTGATTGTGGTGTGGACCTGTACATGAACCTAGAGTGGTCAAAGCCTTACTTATGTCAGTAAATATGCAGGTGCACTGAGATACTTTATGTATTGGCACATATTAGGGCAGATATCAGAGGGCAGGCTCTCCTTTGCGACCCGGGAGGCTTCAAATGTGTTTCATGATGCTGTATAGAAATGAATGGTAAACCTTTAATGTGCTGTGTATGTGTGTAAACCCACCTGGGACATGGAGGAGCCTGCGCATCATCAGTTTTCAAAATCTGCCACACGTCAGGACCTGCAGTCGAGATGAAAGTAATGAAACCACCTGATTGGACTGTGCTTTGCATGTGACTGGATCATACTAATAACGGTAGCATCAGAAACAGTGTGGGAATTTTTGGCAGAATTTTTTTTTCTTTTTAGCAAATACAAGTACATATCTTTCCAACGAAACAAACTTGAATTTCCTCATATATATTTCTCATTTGACAAACTTAAAGTCTAATTTGCGAATACAAACTAAGGAATTATGTGTGAGGATCACTTAACAAGATCAACATCTTAATGACCCTAATTAGAGCCTGATTAAAGCAAGAGGATGCATGATTTTCCTGTATTACATTGACTTAAATTGCCTCCATTGATATTGTCCTCTGGTTAATTTGTTACCAGACATTTGGGCTTGTGAAATCAAGCAATGCCTGATCACACCCTCCCATCAAATTTATGAATGTGAACTTGTGATCAGTTCAACTAAAGAGTGACATTCCAAATGTTGTCATGTGTTAAATTCTAACAGTTTTTAGACGACTGGAAAGAATAATACAAGGAGGAAAATCATTGAAAACATTGTAAACAAAATTTGCATTAAAAATATATATTTTGTTAGGATATTTGATGGTAAACCCTTAGATAGGTCTTGTGACACCCTAGATTGAGAACTAATGCTTTAACTGGCCCCTCTGTCCAATCTCTGAATCCCACTTGCTATACTTGGTAATGAAGCACTGTTTGCATTTGAATCTCTGAACTGACAATTAATCATTAACACTTGTCATCATGGTACAACTGGTTTGTTCTTTAACTCATCTTGGAAGAAAACCAAACCACACCACTTTGTGTTATGATTAGAAAAACTTTACTGGGCACCAGATTCCTTTTGTTTTTGATCAGGAGCCACGAAATATAATGCTACGGCTTTACAATAAGATTCTCAAGAGACTGTGAGCGCTTTTGACCCTCCATAACCGACTGATTCAATAGTTTTCTGTTAGAGTTAGCAATGCAGGACCCAAGTGCAGATTCACAGCAGGTAGAGGGACATGAATTGAATGAAACAATAAAGTACTTACAGACTTTAAGCGCAAACAGCAGGTAACTCAGGTAATCCAAAAAAACAACAACTCAGGAACGTCGATATGAAGGGAACAGAGCGACGCAGAGCTGTCACAGAACCAAACAGAGAAGTAAGGGACGCACAAAGACTTTATAGGCAGGAGGACGGAGATAATTAGACACAGGTGTGACACGGTTAGGAACAGGTGCAGACAATCACAGGGTAACACAAGAAAATGTAAAGTGACAGATGGGCGACAGGGTAACAGGAAGTGGGGAGACAAAAGGAAAGTGACTTCAAAATAAAACAGGAAATAACAAACTCAAGATAAAAACAAACAGTGAATAACAAAAAGGTTACTTAACTTAACGGAGACACAGAGGGCAAATCAAAGCATGACTATTAGACTCAATGGTGCTGTCATTGGGACATGATTCAATTCCATGGGTTTCTTAGAATCACATTAGGTTACATTTTTAAGTCGGAATTGATAGTCAGAAAATGTGTAATATTGTAAGCAACCACTCGTTCAACAATCCTGATTTGCTTTTACACTGGATAACATTTATCACAGACACCATGTACATTCTGTGTGACTTTCACAAGCTGACGTATACTGTTAAAACGAACAAGCCCCTGTCCGCTCTCCCTGCAGCCTAATGGCCTACTCTAATGACTGTTTGTCTTGTTTCATGGTAATTGGGGGGCAACTGACTCTGCAGCAAAGTCCCAGCCATCCTTTTTTTCCTGCCGAGATTTTTCTACTAGTCCCCTCTGAGTCCTCTGCTTTGTAGGTACCGGTTTCTGCTCTAATGATATCATAATTGCTGTTTTCCCTCACAGTGGACAATGGTCGCCAAGCATGAAGGTGGCCAAGAAAATGAGCTGTAAATCAAACGGGGGATGCTATGATGATGTGGACACAGTGAAGATGTAGGGAGAAAAAAATGAGACGTATTCCTCAAAGCATGGTGAACAAAGCATTGTGTGTATTGTGGCCTCTTTTAGATCCTGCTGCTCAAATTTTCGTCCCTCATTCTTTCCATACCTGCTGAACCACCTGGTTATACATGATGCATCATTAGTGGCAGAAAATACAAATGAACCTTCACTGTTCAAGCCAATTTAGACGGTACACGTGTGTTCTTGAAGCCACTGGAAGAAATCAAGATTTTGACTTGACCCATATGGCAATCAACACCGCTAGCCTGACAGATATACATTTATACCCACCTACACACATGTTCACATGAATTCACTGACTTCAAGAGACCGGCAAAACCAACAACACATATATATTCATATTTCACGCATCACTTTCGCATTGGTCTGCTTCCACAGTTCACAAAGACCAGCTCCCCTCCTCGCCGCACATTCGCTCGAGTGAGATAGCGCAGTGCTGTTTGAACAATCATTTCTCAGTCCAGCTGAATTCATGCTGACGCTCCAGTTTGCTTTCTGAAAACTCCCCTCTTCCTCTTTTTTAATCCTCTGAGGGGAGCTGGGAGAGGGAGAGAGAGTGAAAGACCAACGCCGAATGCTGACGGGGACATAACTTGCTTTCCCTGCATACCTTGTTTACAGTCTTCCTCCTTGCTGCTACACCCTCCTCTCTCAATGGAGCAATAAAAAACAAATAGGGGCTTTTAGAGAAATTGCCTGAGCGCTGAAGATTAATAACAGTTGCTCCAGTTCACCCAAGAAAGTCTCCAGAGGCAAAAAGGATATCGGAAGATTAAAAGTACCACATCCCTAAATTGGAATGATTCAGTGCTCTGGCCGCTCTCTAACCAGCTTATTGAGAGTCAAGGCTTTGGTCTACCTGCCAGACAAAGAGCATCATTATGTATTTACTGGTGGATGGAGCTTTGCGGCATGTGTATAATGAAGAGCTGAGCGTGTGATCAATCCGCTGTGTCTCAGACGAGAGTGTGGTGGTCTATATAGCCGTGACAAAAAGTCAGGTCATCCTGTGTGATGCAAGGTCATCTTTTCACTCTCTGTAGCCCATTAGTTTAACTAGCTAGCAATTTGGCAGAAGTACAGAGCACTATTTTTTCACCCATTACTGTCATCGAACAAAAGAGTAGGCTGCAGAAGAGATCCTTTTAGCCTGCTGTTGCACCTTCATGAGAGCTGCACAAAAGAATTACTTAAAGACTGATGAACTATAATCTCATTATATTTAAGGAGATTAGGCAGAATTATTAAAATTGCGTTAATCTCCCCCAATCAAATCGAATAACCCAAAACAATATCACAAATAAAAGAACCATAATAATATTCCTGAGAGACATAATTTCATGTTTGTTGTGCTATTTACTTCTAAATGATTCATTTTTACTAGGGGGCAAAGAAAATAAAATTAAGAAAGTACAACCTATTTCATTCTTATATCATCCTTAACGATTAACCACGACACTTGGCTCTGCATATTTTCAGCCGTGCCCCTGCGGTTCCTATGGTAATAGGGAGTGACACGTCGCCGCGGCAACCAGGACCAAAGCGTCGCTGACGTTGCATAGCAACCACCGACAACACCACTCGCCACGTTGTGAGAGTCGAGTCCATTAGCAACGTTGCTCCTCATCTTCGGTTTGAACTCGACACACCTTTTATTTTTAAGAAGAAGACGGGAGACCTGTGGATTATGTTGGGGAACCAGACGGAGCTAAACACCAGCAGCGACTGGTGGGTATTTTTTTTTTATTAAGAGGAGCCAGACTATGCAACATGCGAGCCTAGATCCAGTAGTAGCCTCCATCCTGCTGGCCTCCATTGTTGGCGTTAACTATGTTTACCGTTAGCTCGGCTACACAACATATCATGACACAGCAGCTATCAACGGCTCTGTGATTGGTCGAAAAGTCGGACTCGGCTGGCCCTCCATTCACGCTTTTCCCTCTCTAAAGTAAGCGATACAGAATTCTACCTGACAACAGCAATGCACGTAATTCTGATTGGTCAATCTATTCTTCTCCCACCAAACCTCCTTTTATCGCGGTAGATCTATGGCTGCTTTGATCTGACACTTGTGACGTCAGCCACGACAGGTATCGAGACGACACCTGGACGAAATCGCCTTCTATTTATTCACTTAACACACGCACACGGAAACTCAACCCGAGTGGTGTTTTATTGTCATCACATATAACTTTTTTTTTTCTCCCCCCCCCCCCCCCCCAACCCCCCCACCCCCCACACTTTTCTGAGAAGGATCGCCTACCCCGACGAGCTGCGAATGCTAAAAACAAAGGGCTTCACCGTGAGGTCCACCATGAAGAACTACGAGGTGAGCACAGTTCCACCACCTGGCGCTAGTGCTGGCTAACGACGTCGTTAGCGTTAGCTTCAGCTAGCACCAGGTACAGCTGACTGTGACGTCTGTGTCATTCGCCGTTGGGGGAATTTGCCACAAAATATAATGTGGTATCTAACTTGTCTAACACAGAGTTTTAATATTATTCATTAAGCACCATGTCAGCACTGTGTGTGTGTGTGTGTGTGTGTGTGAGAGAGAGAGAGAGAGAGGAGGTGTTACTTTTTGGCTGAGACATCATGCTTGCTTTTGTTGTAACTATGTGAGAATGGAGGTTCTTAAATTATACAATGAATTTTTATGTGCTGAAATGACACCGTTGGAGACCATTACCAAGCTACAACGCAATGATTAGACACTTATGAATTTCTGAGAAAAATGGAAATGTATTCTTTTTATATGACATCTTGGAGGTGCCACATTAACACGAAAGGGGAAATGTTTTATCACCTCACGCTTGTGGGGTAGTTGGCAACATTGTACGCAGAGAGTTTTCTCTTTGTTGGCCTTGCCACCAAAGCTTTTTTCTGTCTTCTGAACAAACTTATTTTGGCACTGGTGCCTCCTGTGTTACTCTGGGACAAACACATCGAAGTGTCCTGGACGATGATTACTTGAACCTTGGGTTTCTGTCGTTATGGTTGTGGCAACGTCGCGGTTAGGAAAAAATCCTGGGTTAGGGTCATTCACATAAGGTCAGTCAGCATCCGTCGTCACGATAAAGGTTATGTTGTGGACCAATCATGGATAAAAGAAGAACAGTGCCACCAGTTTTCTCGCAGGAAACAAACGGTGGCCTCGTGTGAAACTCCTGTGTTTTATCGACCCATCCATCCACTCCAAGTTCCTCCTGATGCAGACTTGTTGATTCATGTACTACTTCTTTTAAATTCCTCCTTCGCTCCGGTTGTAATTACACGGCTGCTAGAGGTCACCTGATGACAAACTGTGACCAAAGGCTGATCAAACTGTTTGCACAGAAGACCTATGGGTTGCTGTTGTTGTTTTTATACAGGGCAGTCTCAGCTAAACTATGTTGAAAGTGTAGACTAATTTTCAAAGACAGTCAAGTTGAATCCTCCTATCCTCTCATTCCCTGCAAATGAAGATGGATCAGGGAAGTGTAATAGGTTTGTATAGCAGAAGAGATTAGTCTTTGTTGAACTGTATTGATTGGTCAGTAAAACTAGCTTCTGTGCTGTCAAAAAATAGATTATTTACTAGAGCTCTGGACTAGTTTCATCTGGGGCAGCCCATCATCTGTATATATATAGATTTATTAGACCAAGATGAGTTACAACAGTGGTCCATATTTTTTGTGCTTGTGCAGAACTGAGGAACTGACTAACTTTACATGACTAGCAGCTCTACATGCGATCTCATGAAAATAGAATGAAATGTGAAACTGCCTTTTTACCTTAGCCGATGTTGTTTGATGACGTAGCCTCTCGCTCGTTGTTTTCTGGCAGACGTTGTAGACCATAGGAGCACCAATGGTGCTGCTGAGTAGAGCATTCCCCCGAGAGTCAAAGATTCAAATCATCAATCCAGCTCCTTTCAGACATGCACTGAGGTTCAGTAATTTTCCAGAAAATTTTGGAAGGGCTGTATGTTTGAACGCGTTTGACTCTGACAATCACCTGCTGCATTCGTCATACCCGAGAGGCAAATTCAGAAAATGTCCGGACCCAAATTTGTGTGAGTGAATGTTCATTGCTGTCATTCTTCAATTTGAATTGTCCACTCGGTGAAAAACTCTTGTACAAGTAGCTGCAGACCCAGGCCCAGGGTAATTCTGAAATAGCAACTTAATACTAGAATCTGGCGTTTGTTTGATATCTTGTTTTGGCAAAAAAGTTGTTGCTCATTTCCGATAAGTTGTAAGTCGACATGCATTAGCTCAAAGGGATAACTTGACTTGTTTACTCTATGACGACAACATAACTGTCACCCTGATCATCCTGCTGAACTGTGTTCAATGATCATTCAGTTTAATCAAGCATTGCTTGATAGTTTATTCATATTGAATACATAAATCTGAAGATATTCTTAGTCAGTTACAGTACTACCACTGAGAGATAAAAAAGCCTTCAACTAATTTAAGATGAATACGTGACAAAGATTGTCTTACTTCCCTTTTCTTCACTGAACTCAGCAATGATATCAGTTTAAGTTTTTGACCTTTTGTCATTATAGAGACTACTGTGCCTCCGTTTGTGGTAGGAGGAGAGTGATATCGTGCGTAGGCAGAATCATATATAAGGAACACAGTATGTGATGCTGCGCATATTACCTCTTCTCCCATTTAATTCTCACTTGGCACTTTTACTTTTTGGACTGTCGAGCAATAAAGCATGTCATACTTTTGAAATGAAAGGTTGAGGCATTCTTTTACTCTCACTTGCCTTGTCTCTCAGGCAATTATCCCCAACCTATTTTCTAGAGACAACACAAAGCTCTTCTTTAGAATTTCTTTCGGGATAGGTCGACATAAAAATGGTGGCTTTCAATACAAGACATCCCTAATATTTAGTATTCCCAAACCAGGCCTAAATGCAAACTTAACAACATGACATTATCATTTTTTCCCCTGCCAAGGATATGGTAAAATCTTCTATTTATTTAGGAAGTTCCAAGGCTATCTTATACTTTGATTTCTGTGTTTTGATGTTGTTTATGTTGACAGCTTTGACTTGGCGCATGGAGAAACGAGAGCACTGCATCAGAAGTGATAAGTCTGTGTTCAGCAATAATTCAATGAATGAATTTTAGGAAAGTTTAATATTTTGTCAGCATTCCCCATGCTCCGACTTCAATATCTCCCCCTACTTCTAAAATGTTGACTGTCCAATCTTGGGTACTTTGACGCAAACATTTTACTGTAACTAGGTCTTTCTTCTCTGATTCACAAAGGTTTTTTTTGCAAACAGCTATTGGCTTGTTATGTTCACACTGCACTTAAAAGATCTGGTCCTATACGGGATAAAAGGAAGTAGAAGAGATGCACAGTTCTGATGACAGTGAATACTTGAAATTGAAACTGCGGCTCTCTTTTTTTTTTTCTACGGCAGGGACTGCCTTGAGATGCAAAAGAGGCAGGCAGGGCTATTATTGACTTCCTCCTCCTTTTTTGAAGGTCATAAACAAATCTCCTGTCAAGGGCCTTCACAAGAAGGCTCCTGCAAATCCCTTTAATATTCGCCATCTCCGCAGAGGATCTGCAACGTCTGGAACATGAGTGATACTCTCACACTGCCATACCACTGGCTAAATCCTCAACGAAAACCATTACATTTTTCAGAGGCTTGCTTGTGTCTGTTGCCTTCTGTTTTTTCTCCTCCCCTGTGGTCACTGACATATCGCTCCAGAGAGGGCAGCTTTGTGGAGAGCTGTGATTTGTAGGTAACAAGGCCATTTCAAGCATTGAAAGGGTATTGGGGACTTGAGGCATAGGCTTACTACGCTTTAAAGTATTTGTGTTCATAGAAATTGAATCAATAGAACCTCCTCCTCTTTTTTTGGGGGGGGGGGGGGGGGGGGGGGGGGGGGGGAATTCATCCCCAAGTGTTAAAGAGAGAAAAGATACACTTTACATTCTGGTGGGAGGTCGTCACCTTGTATTTCAGACAGAGAGGCGAACAAATGTGTTATTTTCTGTGTCAGAGGGTTAAAAAAATGACAGAGGAAACACCTGCACAGTACTGTACCTGTGAACTTTCGAAGTTGTCACTTATTAAGCAAAAGAAGATTTTCTTGTGTTATGAGTTAGAAGTGAGCAACAATGTCTCCCATGGTGTAACTATAGAAATTTATATTTTTTAACTAATACCCGACAAACTGAGATACTCAAAAAAACAACTTCCACCATTGCCTTAAAGCAGCCCTGCTCCTTGATTTCGAAAACACTAACCAGGATTACAACGAAAATCTGGTTCATTTCATTTACATGTTTGTAATGACAATTGAGAACCTTGAACCTTGCTGCTCAGTATCCGGTATATTGTCATCATCAATTGGCTCATCCCCCGTTGTGTTGTGTACTTGCTTGTTCCTAACTCGATAATCAGTCTGCTATTTCGCTTCTAACGAGTGACATGTTTGTCCCGTTCATGATGCCTTCAGCTGACACATACACCATTAGTGGCTGTTAAGGATAGATTACTGAACAGCTTTCATATTAAGTGGAAAATATGTCGCTTGAAGGGTTTCTATTTCTACAAATCAGCTTACAACAACTGATACAGCTGTATTTATCTCATCCACACCTGTCAAGGTGTCAACTGTTTTTCAGAATTTTGCCAGGTAGAGTTGCTACATAGAGCTTTTAGTAGAGCCCCAGCAATTTATTGGTTGGCTCATAAAAAATCATCTGCTATGACCCCTTAATGGATTAAGCGGTATACATAATGGATGGATGGATAATAAAGTTTATGGTTAAACTGTAAAATATCAAGCCTCAATAACATTTCTTTGTTATAAGGGTTTGACAACAATGTCTTGGAAATATATATATATATATATATATATATATGTATGTATGTCTGTATGTATGTATCGGTACAATGTCGATATCAGCATCGCCCCCCCAAAATCCATATCGGTTGGGCTCTAGGTTTTAGTCATTCAACTTCACAAACTTTGATTTGTGGACTAACTCTCAATCTCTTGGAAACAGCAATCTATGGCACAACACCAGAATTATATGGATCCCTGACCAAATCAGAGATGTGGTTGGCGTTACTGAGATGTGGAGCCAGGCTTGTTCATTCAATTTTTCTGTTTAATCTAAGTAAAAGTAAAAGCATTTTGCCAACAAGTATTGGTTCACTTGGGATCAATCATGTAAATGGGACACAGTTGATTAATAGACCCCTGAATATGTGGAATATGTAATCTTGGATCATCATCATGTCCTGTAATTGATTTGTGTGGTCTGTAATTTGTTGAATGTTTGCCGCAACACATCCGCTAATGTTCCCTGTTTTGTGTGCTGCTTTTATGCCTCAACATGCTTTCATGCTTTGATGCTTTTAAACCATCTCTGAGTATATTTTAAAGGTCTCGAGCGTCACACAGGCCTTTCTTTCAGAAAATGTTCCGTCATGAGCCGACATGAAAGAGAGGATAAAAATCCTAAATGTCTCTACACACATCACAACACACACGCGAGAACACGGATATGATCCCGTTAAGATGCTGCATTGCACAGTTCACCTGAGAGGGCAAATCGATACAAACTACACCTGATCCCTACCTCAACTTTCGTGTGGCGAGGCTCTGCAGATTGCTGAGGCGATAGACTGCTTTTATATCAAGCACACCTCATTTGCTGTTTGCTTGGCCTCTGGGATAAAAATTGAGCTGGGAAACAGCATCCCCAAGTCTGCTGTAACCCTCCGCGCAACCCTCCTCCCCCTTTCCCCCGGGCCCACCGTCATCCCTGGCTCACCCCACTAACCCCAGGGGACAGATGGAGACTCCATGCTAGCGAACGTGACCTCCATATCTTATTCCTTTCCTCTCCCACAGCATCATCATTATTTACCTGAGCAGATGTCTTGGCCCCCTATACTGTCTGCCTCTCTTTGTCTTTATCTCTCTCTCGCTCTCTGTCTCTCTTACTTTTTCCTTCCCTGCAGAGCCTTCATTCAACCAGGCAGGTCCCTGAGGATGAAAACATTTTACACTGAGGAGCAATAGGCTATGGAACAATTACTGTATCTGTAAATCTAAAACCAAATCGATAAAATGAAAATAGCCAAAATAAGAAGGGCTCTCAGAACATAGACACACTATTATTTAATTGTGGAGAGTTTATTTTGCTTGGATTATGGTAAAAATGTACATCTAAGGAGTTTGCCTTTGTGGCTCTAACCCCGCGAGTGTCATTTAAATACAGAAAAAGCCATCTAAATAAATTAAAAATGTGACAGTTTGGAATTGATCCCTGATTGGGGTTTAAATGAGTCTAGAATATTACAGTGCAACCTGATTAAATGTAATATCCCTTTAAATTGCAATTAAAACCTAGTTTAAATGCTGTCTGAAATTTGATTTGGTCTAGAATTAATCCAGATATAAGAGCTTGTCTAACAGCGTGATGTGTATCAGTTAAAGCTTGATTTAAAATGAGTAAATATCTTTTTTTTTTTTAAATCCATAGGATGTAGAAATCGTCAAAAACAGATCATGAACACAGAAAGGGCAAAAAGGACAGAGGTCTGGGGATAAAAATAAGCCCATATTCAGATATATGGATTGCAGGTAGTTGTAGGCCAAGATTGAATCCTTGAAAGCTTTTATGGAGATGAATCTGTCTATTTATTATTTTCACTCGCAGTCAAAATCATTCTTCCTCATCGCTCCAAACACATTTATCTGACACAGGAACTCATAATGTGCCCAGTGTGGTACATAAATTGACCATGAAGCTGGCTGAAGGGTTTTGTGTCTGTGTTGCGGGTGAATCATGCTCATGCAACTTAAGGAAAATTGAGCACAATTCTGCTGTTCGAGATGGCTGCAGATTCCCTCACCTGTCTGCTTTTCTAAACAGCGGGTGCTTGTGGGTGGACACGCACACACACACACACACACACACACACACACACACACACACACACACACACACACACACACACACACACACACACACACACACACCCCCTCGCAAAGAGTAAAACTATTTCTCTGCATCCGTCTTTCCTTCCCTCTGCTCCTGCACGCTCATCTTATCAGCACCAGAAGCCTGCAGTTCATCCCAGTAAGCAACCGGGTTATTTGAAGAGGGAGGAAGAATTGAGTCATGGTAAAATAGGTTAAATTGGCAATGGGCTCAGGAGGCCTGTTGGCGTTCCCATTACTATCGATCGACCACTTGGCTTAAAGGCCTCGAATGGACGGAGCACCGGCTGATTTGGAAATTTTAAAGCTTCTCCGCCAATTTTGACTTTGAACTGTTGCATCGCTCATTCTAGCTCGTGCGTTTCAGCAGTTTGAAAAAAATAAGACTGACTCAAATAGAAGTACATTTCCACACATTTTGTTTTTTATTATCCATGAAATATTGGAAACGAGGGGAAATAAAGCCTGTCTGTTAAGTGGCATTATTTTTGAAACGTTGCTTCAAAACAAAATTTTCATCACTTTTTGTTTCATCACTGCAAATCTACAGTGGGGCTTTTAAACGTCTTGGACCCCACCGTACATCTCAACTAAGGATGAGTTCGGAAGAACTAGCAGGAAGCCGTTTCTTGACCATGCTCCTCTCACCAGGTATCAACAGATAGATTAGGTTATAATTGATGGCATGCTATCTGAAGTGCATGACTGCTGAAATGTCTGTGACCTTTTCCGCGGTTGAGGAAAACACCATCTGGAAACTTCAGTCAGTTGCGGAGAAGTACTTCCACAGCATTCTATCGTGACCTTATAGAAAGTGCTCAACTGATTATATCCATTATGTTTGCTTTCCTCAGAGCTCGGTTGACAATTACACTGGCCACTCTGTTTGTTGTGTTCTCCTTCAAGCCCTTGTAGCTTGCATTCTAATTAGATGGCTCTTAATGGAGAGTGTTTATTGCTCCTTACAGGGCCTGCATTTTCCGCTGCAGAGTTAATTAGCCCTATGTCATGTGATAACCAACATAGAGGACATTTAGATCTATGCCTCCTCTATGAGCAGTGTCCTTCGTGTGTCAAAAGAACACAGAGTCATGGGTTAATTGATGTACTTTTTATTCCAATTTATCTTCGTCAAATCTAACGCACAGGACATACTTTGATGTTTTTATATAAAACAAAATCACACACAAACACAATGGTTGACATGGCTTACCAAGTTCCCTGGAGGGGATTAGGAATAAAGATAAAAATGTATTTGCTCAATATGTTGCCAGTTGATCTTGTTTTATTCTGATGTAACGGACTCAGTGACAGAATGACAGTAAGGTCGACAGTGAAGCTCGAATTTACAGCCTGCGCAAAGTGGCACCAAGCGCAATACAAGTGTAGTGTAAGACTGATGCAGCTGTCATTTTCCTGTCTCTGAGCAGCCATGGACATGTTGGTCTTAACATCAGGTGTGGTGTGGTGCATTATTGGCACATCACTATCTTGAGGTAGCAGAAAGCGATAACGCAAAGAAACACAAATTATCCAGTGCCCAGACTCGTGTAAGTAACGCAAAGTGATATGGTGTTTAAGCAGCATTAGTATTTCGTGTGTAGTTTAAACATCAAACAAGACAAAGTCTATTTCTAGTTTTCATATGTATTATATTGAGATAGATGTGAACCACATTATTATTTTGTGTGTCTGTGCAATCACGTTAATGTACCTGTTAGAAGTGATACTCCCAGTCCATCAGCTAAACTTGAGCTAAAAATGAGGCCACGCTTAAGTGTATTAAACTGTCAGGACATTAGCCATTTATTCCCCCATCCTCCGTCATTATCACCCATCACTGGTTTGTCCTTGCTAGAGGAGAATGGGCCCTTCTCAGTGTCCTAATCTGCCAGTGTTAGGCAAGTGTTATACACTTGACTGCAGGGTCATATGCTCACATACTGCCTAACTCATCATTAGTGGGAAAACAGTAGCAGAAAAATCAATGTATCTGACAAACGCTGTTGTTCCAGTTCAATAATACCAAATGTTGGCCTTTGTTCTACTGCCCCCCACTTTGAAAACCTTTTAACATCACCATTAATGCAATAACATTGGCCTGACCTTTTGAATTTTTGCTGACCAGCACTGAGACGAAACTGGCCTATGTGTCTGTAATACCTCAAGGACAATAACAAAATCCAGCAAGCAATAGTGGTGCGAAGCAAATGAAACCCTCTAATAAATGTAAGAAAACCAAAATGTTTCTGTCAGATTACTTAGGGGAATATTCTCTCTACAGTGAAGAGGGATGGTAGGTCAGAGCAAAAGTTCACCATTGCCACCCTCTTGTGCAGTGAATGCATTTTAAAACACACAGCAGCCAGCTTCATAGACGGCACTCCAGGGCAGTGGTGTTCTTCATCTGGTGCCAAGAAAGTAAACCTACAAACCCTTTAAGATTTGAAGTGGTGTGTACATTCCCCTCAAAATTCCACCGAGCATTGCTCCACTATTTAACTCATGCCTCGCATCCAGCTGAGTCAAAGTGTTCCCAGCTGAAGGCACGCTGGAGGCAACGGCTCTGCTGCAGCAAGCTAGAGAGGGCAGGGCAGGGGAAGGGCTGGAAGGCAAAGCACTCCGATACTGTCAGAAATGATCCACATAACAGCCCGGCACCCCTCTGTTCAGGCCACCTCTCCTCATTACCCTGGCTGTCCGGAAACACCAAACAGATTCCACTAACGAGTGTTTGATCAACACAGCGCGCAGAGGCAGAGGGAGACAGGCAACCTGTTCTTGACTTATAGAACCCCCCCACCCTCTCTTTCTCTCTGTCTCTCTCTGCCTGTCTTTTTATACTATTTTCTCCGTCTTCTTTATTCTGTCTTCCTCCCACTCCCTTAAGACAGAGGAGAACAAAGGGAGAGTCAGAAGAAAAGCAATATAACCTCTTGGCCCTTATCTGCAGAGCATGTCTGGCCTCAGACACAGCTTTGCTTGTCCTTTGAAGGCCCCTCATCTCCCTTTGATTTCAGCCAAATGGTACAGCGCAGTGACAGATGCTCAACTTTCCATCTGTCACTCTGACACCCATCTCTTTAGTGCTGTTGAATCTAACTGATTTTGTTTGGACTCTCTGTCTGGCCGTCTGAGTGAGGTTGTGACATGGATGCCGATGTGAGGGATAATGTAAGAGATTGTGATCAAGACCTTTTGTTGATGAAGATAAAATAAAACTTGTCTGCTTTTTAAGGTCGTCTGCGCTGTCTTGGCTGTATTTTTGTATTAGCATTTTAGATATGTAGTTGATGCCGTGAAACTGAGCGATTTAATGAGGAGTCTAAGGGTCATCATCACATTACCTTGAAAACATTCCTTTGAGATGGGCCACAAAAAGGCATAAAAATTCAAGCCAAGGAGAGTAATAGAAGGCAGCCTTTTTATTAGAGGAAATTAGAGTAGAGGGGAAAGATTGAAGAGCGAATATGATTCAGGAGGGAGGGTATGACGTAGCACACCTCTTGAGTAGATGAGTGTTCAGTTTATGATTGAAGATGAAAAGGATTTTACTGCTCAGACTGAACTTGGAAGGTCATATTTAAATTTGGCTAAATAGTAAACAGTAATGCACTCATTTCATTGTTACTTTGTCGGGTCTGTTTTCAACACCTTTTGTATCAACTGTATATGATGACACGGAGCATAATACCTGGCTGCTATTGTAGCTGCTATTGTTTCAGAATGAATGAACAAAACAGGCCAGGGATATACACCAATCTGCCACAACATTGAAACCAGTTACAGATGTGGGATAGAGGAGGTGGCACAGAAAGAATTAGACTGATAGCTTAGACGCCCCTTTCACTGTCCGAGCATCAGCAACCTGCAATGCAGAACAAGAGGAGGAGAAGTGGGAGTGGTGATTGGATAGATGCATGGACAGATGAGTATATGGGAGGAACAGGGATTGATAAAACCAAAGTTAAGCATGATGACTTTCATGCAAACGGTGCTCTCTGAATAATTCAGCTCCAAAGCCATGGGTGGGTTGCACAAAATCATGCCTTTGCATTATCTCCTTTTTATGTCTTTGTTTGTGTGACTTTGTGCATATGCGTGTCTGTTTACGAGTGCCTCCCCGTAGCTCAGCTAAGTGTCGCCTCCCTGTTTGACGGAGCTGCTGCAGCAAGCACAGTGTGGGATTCAAAAGTGCATTATTCTTCTTTGTCTCTTGGGCTAATCCAGAGGGTGGACTATCATTCAGAGCAATATCCTTGCAGGAGGTCTCAATACCAGACCTCCATTCCATATACTAAATCATTCACAGTTTCCTGTAACAACCTCTGCTGGGAGCACTGTTCCTCTCTTTGTGGAGTAAACACATTTTGGATTAAGAAGCATTTTGCTCCATTCAGAAGGAAATGAAGAGAAAGTAGAACAGTGTATGTATGTGTGTTTGTTTGACTGAGTGCATGCAGTGGAGTTCGAAGGCTGTGAGTCTTGGGTATCCACTTGCCGGGCCTTTAGTGTGTTTCCCCCCCTGTTTAATTCATGTAAAGGTCAGATTTCATACCATACCATGCCAGGCTATGGTCTCTGCATGGAGTCTGTAAGCAAACCATTTTTAACAGACAGACCTTACAGGCGGTAAAACTGATAGCCAGGAATAAGAAGTGTGTGGTACGACCAACGGCCTCGGGTTCATTTTGCAACACATACTAATCACCTAGACAATGTTCTTCACTGTTAAACAATATTCCCATATCAGAGATAGAACCTGTGTCTCTCCCTCCACTCCCCACGCATCCCTCTGTTTCAGACTACCTGTGATTATGTTTGTAGTGTGGTGTGGTGTGGTTGGACACAAGTCTGCTCTCCTCGGCTCTCTCTCTGTGGTGAAATCAAAGGCCCCCTGCAGCTCTGGGCGTGTCCCTTTAATATTCGTTCCTCTGTTGGGCCTGTTGCTACCTAGTCAAACCATCCATGGCTCTCAATGATGATTCCTTTCATATGTATGTTGGTCAAATATGCACTCATTCAGTTGCTATCTTCTCATCTCATCACCTGCTTCCGCCCAACTGGCAACCCACGGTGACGTCACCCGTTGGTTTGTGAACAGCTGTTTTGAAGCCTCGAGTTTGAAGCCCATCATTTTGAACACGCTGTATCGGTGTTCCAATGCATACCAGTGGTTAATCTTCTTTTTTTATGTAAATTAAACAATAATTTACAAAAGGAACATCAGACTAAATAGAAGAAGACTTGACACTAGCGGTTGAGACCATAAACTCCTCAGGAAAATGAGAAGTATAGGGTTATTTTCTCATAGACTTCTATAGAAACTGACTTCTTTTTGCAACCAGTCGAGTCGCCATCTGCTGGACATTCCAGAGAATACAGGCGTCAGGTACTTCTGCATACGTCCATTTTTATATATGCTTGTCCATCTTAGCATTTCTTTCTGGTTGTTTACTTCACCGGCTGCCTCCTTATCTACTTTGATGACCGTCTCCTTACGACATGCAAAACAACAACTTAGATTTCAAGTTTTGGATGAGTCATGCAGCTATTCTGAGCTCCGGCTAGCACTCCATAACCACTCTAAAAAAAAGTGTTCTTAGTGACTTTAGGAACATTTATATTCTATGGGGTGGTTTTCAATCTGCCATAAATTAAATGCAGTTATGAGAATGCTTATTGACAAAAAGTTACTTATTTTGGTGAATAAAATCAGGAGGACAGTTGAAGTCTTCTTTCTTGGCAGCAGAAGTGGCAACTGAAGCAAGTCGTGGCTGCAGTTTTTCCTGGAGTGTCTCATTAATTTCATGGCCCAGTGCAGTGTTTAAATATCTTAAGGTGTCGTCACTGATTGGGGCTGTAAAGACAAAGCATCGGATCAGTGTGTGCCCGCTCTCCTAACAGCCAGGATGAAAGAGTGTGCTTTTTTTTCTCTGCCAACACACATAAACACTCATATACTGTACATGCACTCAATTATTAAAGGTAGCAGAGAATTGGACATTAAATTCGGCAAATTAAACAGCGATGTAGCAAATGAATGAAAACAAAGGACCTAGCACTGTTCATTTTGGCTGTTCGGCCACTGTCCCCTGCTATTTTTCCATCCAGCCACCAGATGACACCACTCACAACTGAACTCAGCTCTTTTGTTACACTTACCTGTATATTTACATGCCATATCCACCAGCTCCACTTCCTCAAGTGTCTGTTTATGTTCTTTTGTCCATGTTCATGTTCCAGAGTTTGTTTTCCCCAGTGTTCCTGGCTTCCTCCTTCTTACCATCTCTCTCCTAGCCTGGTTATTCCTCAATTTAAGTACCTTCCGTGCACCTACCTGCACTTGTGTGTGTGTATGCATTTGGGTCCAGAAATCATTCAACTGTGACAGTGTGATCCAACCACAATGGACCCAGACGACTCACAGTGTCTGTCATATATGTATTTAGAGATGCAACCTGGCATGGATTGTTTTTTTAGCCTTCCTCTGTAAGGTCACCACCCATGAACAATCTGGCCATGTCAAACCGGTTCCTCTCGCAATCTTGTCTGTTCCTTAGTCAGGGGTCCCAACTGACATCTTCTCAGTTCCTGATGCTGTTCCTGGGTCAGAGGTCCCAACTGACATCATGTCTATTCCTGAGTCTTCTCTTAAGTTTAGGATCCTGATTCAATTTATTTCTATAGCACCCAGCCGACATATAGGCAGTTCCTAAGCCTGTTTCTTAGTGGGCTACACGTTAGCCCCTGTTTTCCACTCGAAGGCTCAGCCCAATCCCTTTCCTGACCTCAAGACGGGTGCCCAGCCAACTGCTCCAGATCTCTCGCTAGGGGCGCACCACCAAGGTTCTTGTCACGTGCAGAATTGTGACAAGTTTAGCCTCATCGGTTCAGTGCTTATGGTTTCCCATTCACTACAACGAGAAGCGAGAGGTCATTTATTCTGCCTTTGCCATTCAGGCAGATTCACTCTGTGCCATCATCTCAACTGTGGTTTGGTGATATTAATCAGCCAATAGGGCTCTGTAAGCAGGAGGCTGCCCTGCTGAAGTGAGCGGCACAGAAGATGGAAAATACTCACTCCCTTTCTCTCGGCAGTCCCTTTTACACTCCTCCCATCGCACATCCGTACCTCAAACTCTTTCTTTCACCCCCTGATAATGTCTCTCTGTGTCTATGCTGTTCTTTTAAGTGATGGGGTTAAACTAGCGGAGACAGGAAACAGTGGGGCGCCTTTGAGTGCTTGAAGCAGCTTAAAAGTTCTTTAAAGTTATTCCTCAGTTCAATAGTAGGCGGCTGTCACCTCTTTCATCACTTTCTTTGTAGTAACACCAGGTGTGTAGTGTCGTCTTTGCCTAGTGGTGTCGTCATTTTTCATTACATTGTATCCCCTGTCCTTCTTTCTGCCTGTGTGCACGATCTGGTTGATGCAAAAGCCTCTGACGCCGTGACAATTGTGAAGCACAGCTCCATGGTCCTGTGAGCTCTGTACAAAATAATTACCTTTGATCAGTTCCAATCAGTCTGTGGTTTTTCCTGTCCAGTGAGAGCTCTTTACTCATTTCTTTCCACCCGACTTTGTCTTTCACAACGGGGCTAATTCCTGCACATAATGAAACTCACTCGCAGACTGATTGCACTTCTTGCTGTTTGGTCATGAGAAATTAATGGAGTGCTGCGCAAATATTGCAGAATTATTCCTCCGAAAGGAATCAGCCTCCCACCAGTCTTGTGTCTTGCCCCGCAGAGGGAATGAGTTTGCACAAATATCCTGTTGAATTATTGTTTTTGACACAACCATAAAGCAGACATTCCCCAGCAGCCTATAAATAACATCAGATTGTTGTCTTTCTCTTGTTCATTCAAATGCAGTTATCTCTGGTGGCCAGCAGACAGGCAGCCGGTTGGGTTCTGGCAGAAAATGCACTGTAAATAAAGAGTGCTAATTTTGTTGCCTGCGGCGGCAATGGGCATGCTGACCTTTTCAGGTGAGCTTAGGCCTGTCTATTCCATCCTCTGTGACTCACCTACTCCGCTCCCTCACGTTAGCAAAGACGGCCTTCTGCACAGATCTAGATTTCAATAACCTCTCGACCAAGGACGGCAGTGAAATGCAGAGCGAGAGAGGGAGAGCAAGCAAAAGGGAGCAGACTCTGCTGCCTCGGTATCCAGGTGATGCGATGTGTCCATGTGCTGTGGCACCCTTGTACCCCTTCAAAGGCAATGCAACGTAATGCATTTTTGTGGAGACAGACAGCGCAGAAGGGTGAAGGGAGATATAAAAATTAATAGGGTCACATTTTAGGAAATGAAGTAGTGATCGCAATGCAGAGTCGACATTGAATTGACTGCCCTTTTCTATATCAGAGGTATTCAGAGGTGATTTTTCGGGTGACGGTATGAAAAGATGGAGAGATGAGAGAGAAGGATCGAGCTGGAGGCCCAGGCACATGGGTCGGTATGTGATGGATCACCTACATGCCGCCGCTGCCTTGCCACACTGAACACACCCTCAGAATTGATGAGCCACACCTCTTGTGTCCCTGTCTCCCTCTTCCTCCCTCGGTTTCTCTCTGGCCTATCACATCCTCCACCTTTATCCCACATCAGCCTCTCTCTTAATTTATTTCTTTCTGTTTTTTTTTTCCCCCCCTCTTGTGCCTTTTGACTGCCCCACCCACTCTGTGTGTCAACATCAAGCAGAGGAGCCATGGAATTGCCATACTAATAAGGTTAGAGGGAGCATCTCTGTTTCTCAGGGCGACACCTTTATAAATGACAGGAGCATGAGGCCCTGCCGGTGTTCAATCACCTCTGCAGGGGCTCACCCATGAGGAGCTCAGCATGTGCGGCGTGTGAGTGATTGTGTACGTGCAAGAGTGCATGTGTGTGTTATTCCCTCCGTGGCTCTGCACTAGGCTTACTGGGGAGCCAGTCGGAATGGACAACAGCATTAGAGAGGAAACAGATCTGTAGGCAGAGTGAAGGCGAAGGAGAGAAATGACAGCCTGGAGCTCATCTGACCAGCACTGCCTTGTTATGACTCCCTGATGTGTACGCCAGGGGCTCACAAAATAGACACTTCCTCCCTTTATTGCCATACACCACTTCTATCTCTGCTCTGTAGTCTGTCGCCTCACAGGTTCACTTTATGGCCTCCTCTGAGGAGCGGGATGATATCTGCTCGTATAGGTCTATGTTGTGGGCTCCTTTTGTCTTTCGTTTTCAATGTCTGTGTTAGTGTTTATGCCAGTGTTTTAGAGCAGGGATGAATTTTGGAGAACATATACCTGACTGCATGGGGTAGTTCTTACCTTTTCACACACCTCAGTGGCTACTCAGGCCCACAAATGTAGGAAGACAAGGGGAAGAAAAGAAACCATTCAAGGATTCAATCGTGTTTGCTAGACGTGCAGAGCTAAAAGTGATGTGACGCGCCGGCTAACCGTGCGACAGAATCAGCATCAGTTGTTTTCATCAGCACGGCTAGTCTAAATTGAGTTAACACAAATCCGTGCTCACTCATACGAAACAGAACTTAGGGACATTGTTTCTCCCGACATGGACCCTGTGTGTTTCTTATCTGAAATTATCTTCCTGTCCTGTTTATAAGTTCATAGCTTCTCAGTAGGCTACAAAACAGAAGAAAGAGAGAGATGCGAGTGGTCATTATTTCGCACTAAGACATGTGTGCTAAGTGAGTATAGCTATTGCTTTGGGATTCAGTGATGGTGGTTTTTCTCTCAGCATGCAGAAGCTCTAGACCCGAATTTCATGAATGGCTAAACAGGAGCAGGGTGATCATTGGAATGGCACACGGCAGGTTACATCAGCGGCGGAGGAGAGTGCTCCTGTGTTTGGCTTTTTGTAAGGTGAGCGGAGCCACAGAAAATATGCCACGGAGCATGCATGTCTGCGTTTCTTTCTGGCTGTCGCTGTGCAAGTGATCATAACTGGAGAGGGGGGGGTGGGGGGCTGTGAAGCTTGCAACACCGGCCGTGGAATTGACTGCAGCGTCATCATTCCTGACCATAAAAGCTGCTCAGCCAGTCAACGCAGTCTGGGTTCATTCTCTCCTCGCTGCCCAGTCTGAGCTATTTTTAGCCTCCCTGTGCAGCTCAACCGCCGCCGCAGCTACCTGGATATGAGGGCTTTGTCACTCCTGCAGGCTGGAGCAGCACTGATCTTGCACGCTTTACAACTCCCTATTTCCACTGCCAGGGCTGCAAAACAACTTCCTGCCATGAAAGGAATGAACAGAGACGGGCAGAGAAAAAGGAGGGAAGACAAAGAGAAAGTAGTGATTTATGTTGTGTGTAAATGAAACAACCAGAGGCATTACTGTATTACTGCTACTACTGCATTACTGCTCTTCATGTGACACATAACAGTTACATCTGACATGTAACGGTTATGTCATAAAACATAATATCTTATACAAGGATAACGTACACAATCAAATACACAATTGGCAGTAAAATAAAGAGAGGACTTAAAAGATGAGAGGAGGCATATCTGTTTGTTGTGAAGGCTTTCTTTTATGCTAGTACACTAGGCGATAATACAAAGTGCCTTTGCTTGTGTTTCCCATGCATTGTTAGTCACAGACAGTTTGTCTGGGTAGTTTTTCTCCTGTAGGTATACAAACCTGTGCCTGTTTAATTCAGCATAATATCATTCAGAATTCCCTGGTATGGTACAACAAATGCACCAGACATTCATTTGAAATGACTGCGCAGCAATCCCATGGTGCATTAATGCTGTTTAAATGCAGCGATGGCTCAGAGACACTCACGCAGGGCACCTCATAATTGTTTCTCCTCTCTTCTCGTCTCTCTTGAGCCGAGATGCGCTGTGCCACGTCGCACATGCAACTTAAACTCTGGTCCATGTTGCATCACTCCTTGGTGGCTCTTTCACTGAGCTGCATTTGTGATTCTAAGCTTTATATATATCTATTATGCTTTTGAATTATGCAACAAGCGGGCAATGCCAGATAATGATGGAACATGGAAACAACAACCGTTGGGTAGAAATATCCATAGTAATAAACTTCCTCTTTGAAATCCCTCAAGTTGCACACCGGTCTTAGGCAGTCCTGCCAATGAACACATCCCAGTCCCACTTTGCCCTGCCTGTGAGCTGCTGTGGCAAAACTCTGTTTCTCACTGGGTGGTAATCTGAGGATTAATGACAGCAACACATCTGCCAGTCATGTAGCGGCGCGACACAGATGGCGGAGGATTCACACGAGGGACGCAGACAGGGAAAAGATTTTCTCTGGCATTCTGTCATTTTGTCCGCTAAAACACGCCATCTGCAAAGCTCTAATGTTGTCAATCGAACACATTCAAATTCCTCAAGCACATGAGAGGCTCCCGCTTGATCACTCTAACCATTGGGTCTGCACTGAGAAGTTTTGGTCACTCTGTTGATGGTGTCTCTTTTTTGGTATACCTGGGTAATTGGTTATGGTTATGGTTATGTTTGTTTTCTCTATATTCGTAAAATCGAACCGTCACAACAGTTTGTTTGTCCTTAAGAAGACCATATTAAATCGTAATCTTAAAATCTCCACCCCCTCTCTTTTCCACTCTGATGTGTTGCATTTACTTACACCTGTTGTGTGGGTGCTAATACCGATGGCCCCAACAACAGTAGTAGAAGACACTGTGGCTGGTGTGATAGAAGTCCCATTGGCTTTACGTGGCACAGTAATAGCACTGAGGCAGAGAAAAAAAAGATGATCCTAACAATGCCTCAGGCAGTGCCTCTGGCTACAGGGCCATTGCACACACACATATGCACACACAGGCGCACACTATCTGCGTTTTGCCTTTCTTAGGAGGAGCAGAGGAGCAGGCACATGTGTCTCCCTGAATTACTTTTAAGAAAAGGGAGTGGGAGTGATTCTATTCTTGTAGGAGAAAACACAGTCAATTCTGATTTCATGAGACAACTCTATTACTCGCTGTGTATGTCTAATTCTGTTTAGTTCTCTATTTCGTCCACTGTCTCTTCATTCCGATTTTTTACCTTTTGTGCCTGACCAGGTGGTGGGTCCTCCGGCTGCCGGCGCTTTCCGGGAACGCCCTTCTAAAGCAACCACCTTTCGCAAGTTCTACGAGCGCGGAGAGTTTCCAATGGCCCTGGAGCACGACGCCAAAGGCAACCACATTGCATGGAAGGTAGGGCTGCTGTCCTTTGGTAGGGATTGTCTAATGCTTACGGTTTTCACATTGTCACCGTCAGTAATTTGCCATCAGGGGGGCTCTATTTTAATAACCTTAGCACATGGCTGAAGTCTCAACATGTCCTAATCCACTTTTGCAAGTTTAACAGTAGAAAAAAAGGTTTCTTGGTTCAAAAGGCTGGAACTTTTCATGAATCAAAATTGCTTACCAACTCAAAGAGATTACTTAAATTGGTAAGAAATTAATGTTCAACAAAGTTGAACAAAAACACTGAAAAAATAAAACCAACTTAGACAAAATGAGGTAGTAGTAGGTAGGTAACAAAAATGTATTCATTTATTTAAGTTGGTTTTCTTTTTCAGTGTTGGTGTGTTTCGGCGTAATGTGCAATAAGCCAATCAGTGCGCCACTAACATTCCCTTTAAAAGCCAGGTGTGCTTGGACCTTGGCGGATTGCTATCATGGGGACGACTTTTGCCAGGTTGTAATAAAGAATGCAGAGAGAGAGTGTGTGTGTATCGAGTGTATACTCTTTGTTCCGCCCACGTGTAGATACATAATTTACTAAACACCTTGTAGATTTGTCAGTGTTCTTTGGCACGTAACTTTTTGGGGGTCCTTTTCACAAATGATTGCAGATGCTCTACTTTTTCCACATGCACCTCCCTAGTGTTGTTGGAACTTGTATGGGTTTACATGTCACTGTCCCATTATCAGTATCATTAAATGTCCTTTCCTTAGACTAACTAATATTATTTAATGTTGCATTACTATTTATTATTTCATGGATCATTTCACATTTTGTGGTAAATATTGATTTTGGACTTTGATCATTATGGCAAAGGCTGAAGCTTTGCAGCATCTGGGTTGGCCTTAGTGTGCGCTACATGTATGTTTGTCTCAACACACAGAACCATTAGGCTTCCTGACCAACACTGTGTGAGTGGGAAGGATGCATTGTTCTAATCACCATATTGCTTTATTTAAGCTCCCACTGTGCTGCCAGCTATTCCAAAACTTCACACCCACGACGCAGCATCGTATCGCATGATATTTATTCATAGTAAGCAATGATAAATTAATAAAACAAATTATACCCCTTTCCTACCTGTTTCCGACTTCAAAGAGCGAGGGGAGGGCGGAGGGGTAGTGAGGTTTCTCGGTAGTTAGCTGTCTGTCTTCAGGTGAAAACACTGTAAAAGCATCTCTCTTTGTATGAATTATTTATGTAAAATGTTCAAATGAATCTTTACGTTTGCAAAAAAGAAAATAAGAAAAAAGGATTTATTCTGTGCTCTGCCCATGAAAAAGCACTTGGTAAACAGGATCTGGTGTATGAAATTGTTGCTGTCATATCCAGTGTGGCTGTTATGCTTATTGAATCCCCTCCCGAATACTTACATACACACTAGTCATTTTTAAAATCAAATCACATTTTACTTTGTACCCGTGTGTATGGAGTGTTTTCTATAAAGTTTTAATAGATAGAAATAAATGAAAAAGAAAATAAGTCTCCATCAGCATTTGTTTATTGAAACAGTCCAGGTAGGGGATGCTTGGCACACGGTGCATACATCTGTTGTGTATCGTCGTGGTTTATGTGGGCGTAGTGTAACATAGAGTGAAACCATGATTGGAGTAAGTGGAGAGGGGTTCCGCGTGTTTGTACTGAGCTCCCCTTGGGGCACAGGTTCCAATATGGCAGCTCAGGATCAATCCCGGTCTGAGAGCGCAGCCCCCTGGCAAACGAAAAATTAAAGTCTTGGGAAAGTAAGAAGGGGAGCGAGTCTTTCGGAAAGAAAAATGAATGGTTTGTTGATTTAGTTTGTGGGCTGACTTCTCCTGCATACAGTGTGTTTGTGTGTGTGTGTGTGTTCTCATATGTTTTTGTGTCTATGTGTAATGTAATGTATGTGCGCATCACCTTGACAGTCTGCATTGATGAGTGTGTGTGTATATGTTTAGGTCAGAGCTTTGGCTTCCCTCCTTCAAAGATGCCGTGTGCACATGTTTACCTCTGCTCAGCGGCAAACAGCCGAGGCAACTCACTTCTCAAATTGACCATGAAATAGACAAACAGGCCGCATATTAAGCCAAACAGGTCTGTCCAATCAATATCTGCGTCTCCTCTGCACAGGTGCACGTAGTCCTGGCTTAAAAACTACATCACTGTATAATTTAAAGCATGGATGGAAATAATATGTATTTTGGTATAGTCGGTCGTCTGACATGATTTGCTTAACAAGATGCTGATGTAAGGCTGATATTCTGATATTCCCCCTCTAAAATGACACGTAGCCTAAAATTCCGACTGTGGTTGTTAAATGACATCTTCATTCTTGTAATATTATGACTTTTTTTCCTCGTAATATTATGAATTTATTGTTGAAAAATCATATTCCTTTCGCCTTTAAGTGGCCCTAATACTCAGTCGTACAAAGCAAAGTGAACGTTTGTTTTTAATCCTATTTATTGCTACTGTCAATTTATGGAACTGTTGTTTTATGTGGGCCCACTAACTCTGACAAAAAATATATATTTCAGCCTCTTTAGCTTGCTAAATGCTTTAAAAAAAAAAAAGTTTCCCTCATTTGATTAAAGCTGTCCACCATTTCACACTGGGCGAACAGCGTTGGCTCGTGTAAGCAGTCTAGCAAACAACTTGCAAAGTGTGGTGTTGATTCTCGGCAGATGCCAACCAGTTAATTAACAGCAATTTGAATCCATTATAAAATCCAAAAACATTGCATATCAGGGTTTAAATAAAGTACATGATTACGCGTGAAAAGGGAAACATTAATTTCAAACATTATTATATCATATTTTATGGTTTTCAAAACATCCTGTGTTTGGAGGCATTAGTGTTGGTGGAGGAGTCTTATATCTGTCAAAATTCTGGTGACAATAAGCTGAGGCTTTGGCAATAAGTGGAGAGCTGGAACTAGTGTTATTTGAGCAATATTTCCCTGATGCTTTCGTCTCTTCCTTTCCAACAAAAACAAATGTGAAGTTAGCCTTACCTGTTATTGCCAAGTATGAACGCGCTCTCCCTCTGTGGTTACAGTATGCCTAGAGTACACTGTGTATTCTATCCTGCAAACATTCAGCGGTTGTTGAACACTGACGATATTATGGAACAAAAAGAATTTTGGAAAATGTGCGAGGTCTAACTGATTATGAGCCTGGGGGACGAGCAACTTGGTAACGTTGCGAGTGGCTGTGTACAGTAGTGTGTGTGTGTTTCAGTCTATGTGTACAGGGGAAATGCAAGTGAACTGAATGTCAAGGGCAAGTTGAAAAAGGGAAGGTTGTATCTGAAAGGTAATTTGGCTCTCCAGAGGAAAAAGCCTCAGCTGTAATAGCGCGCTCAGGTAAAAGCTTTACATGTATGGGGAACATGTGCGGCCGAAAGATAAGCGCGAGAGAGCAAGCTAGTGAGAGACGAGTGAGTTCCTATCCTCTGAGAGTATTTGCATGTCTGTGTGTGTGCTTGTGTGTGCTTGTGTGTGTGTGTGTCTGTCTGTGTGTGTGTATGTTTGTGCGTGGAGTTGGCCCCAGCCTCAACGTAGGCGCCAAACCCCTGTAACATAAGTGAAATCTACAACGAACCCCAGCGCCAAAAAAATAGAGAGAGAGAAGGAGAACGGGTGGGACAGAAAGTGTTTGAGAGAGGTGTTTGTGGGGTGTCTGTGTGTGTGTGTGTGTGGGGGGGGCTCCACAGGGACTCAGCAATCAGGAGACATGGCAGCCGCTTGGCTCTCCGTTGTAATGGATGAGCTGAGGTCTCCCTTCGTTCCCCGTGGGGTTTGGTTCGACTCTCCCATCTTCACCCTCTGCTGTGCACCGCAGGCCTCCAGCCAAGCACCATCGTGCACGGTTGCATGCACACACAGTCGCCTTGCGTGTACTATAACACACACACTCCCTAAACAGCCTTGTTTATTTTATTCCATTGATCGCATATCTGCTTTTATCTTGTCCCTTGATCTGCTGTTCAGCTCTGTGTCCTGTATGTTGCAGGTTGTTGTTTTGTCCTCTTTATAAATCCCGCCAGTCTGTTCCTGCAGGCTTCCACCCTTCCATGTCCCCCCCCCCCCGTCCCCATCTCCCGGCTCATGTACTTTATCTATTCCCCTTTGTCCGTTTATGGGGTCTGTCTGGGGGCAGAAGGAAAAAGCCATTTCATAAAAATATCAATGCAAACCTGATTTCTGCACACCCCCCTACCACAACCCCGGCCTCAGCTGGCATAAAGGCAGCAAAGATGGTGGGGGGGGGGGCGCAATCAATTAATCTGATCAAGTGCTTTAGGAAATGGAGAGCGTAAGCGATCCTAGGGGACGGATATCCATCTCCTTGGGATGATTGAATTACGCACCGACTGAGAGTCGGAGAGGAGGGAGGGCTGGAGAAATGAGGTGGTTAGGGTGACCGGGGATGAGGGAGCATGTGCTCGAGAAAACACAGTGGGAGTGTGTGTGCTTGATACGAGAAAGTGAAAGATACGGAGAATTAAACTGAGCAAAAGCCGGCGAGTGGGGTGAAAGAGAGATGAGGTCATTGCAGGAACAGAAATGGAAAGGAGCCTTATTTCTCCCCCCCCCGCATCTAACCATTTACATTTTTACGTGTCATACCTTATGGTTAATAACCCCCTACTTTTGACAGCTATATTACATGGCACGGGTACATCATTTTGCTCTGGAGTCAATTCACATCTGAGTGCTGATGCACAAATTTGTAATTTAATTAACAGTAAATTGTCACGCAGTATGCAAACGGATAGGCAGCGTGGAGAACTCTTCTGTAACAATAAGGGCTGCATTATCATCTCCTTTCTAAATTTGATTTGTTCTAATATCAGAAACGCAGTGCGTGATTGACAGGAGCTTACTGTAACATTATGCTAATATTGACAAATGGGAACACTTAAAATAACCCAGTATCTCTAAGTATTATTTTTAGGGGGAGATATGTATGCTGCTACAGCCGTCCAAACGTACTGCAGCACAACTCTTTCACGACTGCCATTTCATAGAAAGGCCTCGGTGAGCAAGCTCCTCCATTGTTTTCGAAGCTGCAAAATATGGTGCAACACATTGCTTAGAGATGCACGGCTCCGTTCGAATGCCACACGCCAGCTGACAATGACCTTCTCTTTACTTCTGTTGAATGCATAGCATACCTTCTCTTCTCCTCCCCGTGAATGATTTCTTATCTTCTGTGAGCACTTGAGCTTTGTCGGGGGAACCTGTGAATAGACGGAGTAAAATGGGGTTAACCATGCGTTTTTCTCCAGCTCCCTGGCTGAAAGCTGGATACTCTGGGGGGATAGTTCTGTGTCATGAGGAAAAAGATGAAACACAATAAGAGGACAGAATATGAACAAGCCCCCCTGGGCTTTCCCTGAGAAGAGAGGACGAAGGAGTTTAGATTAGAGGGGTGGGGAAAAAAGAGCACCAGGCCTTCCCACCAAAAATGAGATATGAGCGAGAGAAAGAGAAAGAGGAGGCGGTGGAAGGAAAAGGCTTTCAACAAACAACACTGGCTCACCATCAAGGCCTGTACGGGCTGCCTCCCTGGAGGTAGAGAATTGTCGAATGACTGCTGGGAGGAAGCCTGATGAGCTGCGTCGCTGCCGTGCTGCTGGTGCGACTGCAGGAATGGAGGGACTGTCGGAACGGAGACATCCAGCAGAGAGAGAGAGAGCTTGTCTGCGGATCTTGAACCGCTGCACTGCCTGCCGCCCTCAGCCATTATTCATAGCCGACGAACTCTACATGAAACTGATGATGGTTGTTTAGCTCGTGGGCTACCACTCTCGCTGTGGTATGAAACAATAACAAAAATGGATTTTTTGAGAAAATGGGGGGATCACAGGAGAAGCTTTTATCGCTGACGACTCACCATGTGAATTGATCAAAACATTTTGAGTTCTGCATATGGATATGGCAGGAAGTGACCCAGCTCCTATACAGGGCTCAGAGTTACAGCCTTAGAAATTGCATTTGTTTTTTTTTTATGATCCCAATTTAACAGCAATGGTGATCATTGTCACACATCGCTGTGAAAGGCAACGATCCACTTCCCGCGATCATCTCTCCTCAAGCCAGCATGTCACCGTTTATATTGACGTTTTCAGACATGGCTGCAGACATGAAAAATTAGCTTATCATTTTGTGCTGTGATCTCTGTAACGCTTATCGTGAGACCCCTTCGTTCTGTCCCACTGTTACTTCCTCTCTTTATCCCCCATGCTCACATCGTCCCCCTGGACTCCCCTGTCGATCTCAGCTCCACTACTTCCCACCCCAGCCTCCCAGGCCTCAGAGTCCAGCTGCCGCCCCACACATCTGGCTCCCCTGTGCAGGAGGTGACAGAAACAAATGCTCACTCACTCTTGCAGGGTGGTGCAGGACTGTGACTCCTGCTTGGCAGACGGGGGAAAAGCCGTTGATTGCTGGGGGTAAAGAGGGGAGAGTAACGTGATAGATGACATCACAGTGAAGGGAGGGAAGGGGAAGATCGTGCAAGGGGCAGGGGGGGGCTACCAAATTAGACAGAGACAGAGGACAAGGCAGAGAGGGACATGGTTTGTCTGCCAAGGCTACAAATCATGTCCCTGAATGCAACCCCGACGCTGTCACCCCTCCCTCACACAAAATAAGCCAGAGATCTATTGATTGGCACTCGTATTTGCTAGTGGGCTCCAGCTCAAAATGGAGCCTTTAATTAACTTAATGGACCAGCTGCAGCTGTGTGTGAGCCAATGACGGAGGAATAGAAATGGAGGAAAAGAGAGAGAGAGTGAGATAGAGAGAGAGTGAGAGCCAGCATAGACAATAAGTGGGGTTAACAGCAGACTCCTTTTTATGATCAGTCAGGGTGGGCAGTACAGACACAAGATGAGATTGAGTGGGCTTGTGTCCTCTCTGCATTTCTTGTTCCCTCTCTTTGTGCCCACCCGGTGATTGATCTTATAGGAGATGTGTATAGCTTCTTTCCGACACTGAAGTCCCGACATCTTCCTCATATGTTCCGGACAGGCTGTATGTGAGAACGCAAATCCAGAACTTTTCTACTCAGACGCAGCAGAATGTTGCTGGAAATGTTCTTGTAAGTGTGATCTCATATCACTCTGACAGTCTCCTGCTCATCCTATGTTAACGGCAAACTCTGGAAAATGCCCGGGGCCTAATTTTCAAAACATTTTTCTTGCTGTCTGAAAACACCTCATCACACAGGTCTCCTGAATCTTCAACCAGCTTTTCCCCTTTCAGATCGACCACCAACGTGGTTTTAACTGGCACCTCTGCATTATTCTGTCTGGCCTTGCTTCCCTGCTGGGAGCCCCAGTTCACCCCTGCATGCTACACTAAGCAGTCACCCCCAGAGCGCCCGGCCCCTCACAGCCAGACCCCTGTTCCTGCACACGGCTGCCCATTCTCCACTCCACCTCCCACCTTACTCCTCTCTCCTCCCGCCTTCTGTGTGCACCATTCTCATTCCTGTCCACTCATCCATTCTGTCAAAGGTTAATTGGTTTGGAAATGATTTGATTTATTCTGGACGTTAATGCTGTTATCATGCTTTTGTTCGGTAAAAAAGAGAAAGAAAAACTACCCCCACATGCACTTAAGCCTAATTTAAAATAAAGAGGAAAATGAAAAAAAAAATCCAATTTGATCTTCTTTTTTTCTTTTCTTACTCAGACTCATGCTTGTCCCCACAAGTCTTTTCCTTTAAATTATGGCAGAATTTCATTACTTTGAAAGCTTTTCTGCCCCCTCCCCCGGCTCCCCTCCCTGTCGCCAATACTTTGAATGGATCAGGACTAATGTCTTTCTTGTAACCTCAAGGTCAGAATATTTGGATCCGTGGAAGCGCTCAAGGGTTTCAGTGATTAATGCACTGTACAAAGTACCTTGGAATAATGCGGTGGCTGATGGCTACACAGAGTGATCAGTTGTGCACCCCCTCCACACGCACACACACACACACACACACACACCCTGCAACACACACACTGACACTTGCGCACAAATATGCAGACACACAATTACGTCTGGTGGAGATAGTTGTAGGTAGAGGTGCCCTGTCGGTGCCCTTGATGTGGATCGTGGGATGTATTCATATTCAGATAGGGTTACCTAGAGGCTCCCTCTCTCTCATTCCCCCCAACAGAGCCATGCAGTCCTTTCCCAAGGTGCTTTATGCTTTTCTCTCCTCCCGTGTTTTACATATTTACTAACATGAGCTTCGTTGGACACAACCAGACCACCACTTCCCTCAGAGCTGCTAGCAGGATCACATTTTCTACACCTCAGTTCTACAACAATTTCACTTTTCATTTACCTTTTTAGCATCAGCCACGTAAGAGAATTAATTAGATTATGTCTCAATGTCAAAGGGAGATAGTTTTCCTGACTCTAGTATCTACAATAGAACAGCCGCTGGTTTATTCCAACTGTGGTCTTGATGTTTTTTGCTGACGCGACTGCGATGTCTGATAAAAATGTGATTTTGTCTGTTGCTGCGGCCACCTTACAGAGGTCTTCAAAGTGGCTGCTGTGCATGCCGTCCACGACCTATTGATCAGAGACACACAGGCCCCCTGTATTGAAGTTGTTTGGAGAGCTGCAGATAGTATCTACGCTTTTGTTAATTATTTACATTCGGTTCCACAAATCTGATCAATAGTTAATTGAGCCAGTGGGAGCTGCCGGAGAGAAAAATGGAAAACTTTGCGTGGAAGTGAGGGACAAAGTCTCATACTCTTATATATAATGTAAATATGATATCATATTAGGTTTGCTGGTGGAAAGACAAAGACAAAAAAAGAGCTTGTAGAACACATCAAACAGCATTGTCCTCTTCTCTTGCCTTCACTCTCTTAATGGCTGCAATAATTCTAAACGGCAACATTTTAAGGGAGTAGAGGACTCGTGGCCATTCACTTGATTGAAGCACCATTTAAAGTGGCAGGTGGCTGACTAGAATACGCTTGTAGTGTTTGTCTCTGGTGGGCTGTCGGGAACGAGAGGCCACCGAAGTCCGGGGAGCTGAATCTATCAAAGTGTGTGTGCAGACAAAATCAAGGTATGTGTGAGCTGCCTGTACATACAAGGTAGTTATTAATGAAGTTGAAAGAATTAAATAATAATACTGTTAATCCCATTGGGTCTGCATCTTGTACATAAACAGGCTCATCGCCACAATTACATTTTCAATCATTCCTGTGCAGGTCATACATTTCAAGGGCTTGACGCCTTTTTCCAAAAAGGGACATGTGCCCCTAAGTTGAAAAATTTCACAGCTGATAAAGAACGTACGGTGTACAATGAAGATTTATCAAATAATGTGGAATTATTTATCCTTCCAAGTGCTTTAAACTGTATAACCAGGATAAATGGTTTGCACAGTGCAGTATCCTGTTGTGGTGGTATTATTAAAAGGGACCTATTGTGTTTATTTCCAGCTCTATAATTTCATTGGACTCCATTAGAGCAGTTTTGCATGATTATTATTATAAGTCCATATATCTTAAACTGCCTGAGTCTCCGGCTGAAACAGTTAATATTAGCTCAGTCCTCCTTAAAAGTCCATGTTCCTCTGACAAACATTCGTAAGCTCGCCGATGGTCGGCGCTTGTGAGCACAGCCTCACCTTTTTACTGGTGTATAAACAAAGTAACAACATAATCGATTAGAATTAGCGGCTTCTCAAATCTATCTCTACGTGTTCGTATAAAGAAATTTGTGATTAGCTGATACCAGCTAATCTCGCGGGGATTATTTTGTCACACAGGAATTACTCTTACACATATTTACCTCATTATTTGAAAACAGCCATGTTTAATATGGATATCTGACACTGTAAGGTTATATACCTCACATTAGTATTTTTACACTTGGCATTTGAGCCTGTCGAATAATGCAGTGAACACTATTACACCAAAAATAATAACTGGCAGAGGTGAATAAAAAATGTCATGACCCAATAAAAAAAAGTCCACAAATGGTAGCACCCTGACAGACGTTATTGCCGCCAAAGGGCTGCAGAGTACGTCAGTGTCATCTATAGATGGTACAATAGCAGCAATTATTGGTGAGTCGTTTCTGAAACACATCATCGCTGATGGTGACAGCGAGACAGCAAATCTGTCAAGCATAGATGAGACTTGACCAAAGAAGTGAACAAATGGTTTAAAGTTGGTGCCGCTATTTGAACAATATATAATGGAACATTTACCCAGCACAATCAATTAAGTTAGAATTTATGACACCAAAACTTTTCTCTTCTTAATGAATGAATGAAACAGATTGTCCAAATTATTGCCGTGGGCTTAGAAATAAAGTTCTCTAATATTAATTTTCCAGAACAAGGAGGCTATAAGCTGTAAATAATACTCATCCCATGTCTAAAGTGAATGGAATCGGGCATCAAGCACCATTTTGAACAATCAATTCATCTCTTTTGCCATCCTGGTACAAATAGTGTTGGAATTTGTTGTAAGAGATGAATCTGATATTGTGTGTAGAAATTGATTCATAAAAACTAAACACAAGCATCACAGGCCTCTGCTTTCCAGACAGAGTAAGTGGGGAACTTACTTGTGGGGGAACTTACTTGTGTAAACGTGTGCTTGTGTGTCTCTCTGTGTGATTGACAGGAAGTGATTAAGGTATGCAGTCGCAGCTCCACTTTAGTAATCTGTCCCGCCACACCTCAGGGGATGAACTGCATGCGTCTCCATCTCGCCGTCAATGCTGCGGGGCCCATAATGCATTATGAAGAGGAATTTATCTCATTGTTTCCGTTCCCATTTAACAGTTTGAGCTGCACGTCTTTGCCATTGTTAACTGACAAACGTGTCAATGACTAATCTACCTGGGTGTTCGACCACCACCCCTTGTATTGGCTTTGGCGTTTCCTTATCTCGCTTCTGTTTCCAGCCTGTCGCTGATAAGCAAGAGGGAAGGGGGAGGTGTATGTGTGGGGAGCTGGGAAAATAAGAAAAATGGAAAGAAAATGAATGGTAGTGGGGAAAAAAATACATAGTGAGCATTAGAGCAAAAGGGAAGGAGAAAGAAATAGGGCATGATTAAAGAGAGGGGTCTCTGAGGTGACACCCCCCCTCCCGCCTTTTCCGTTTGGTGTTAGGTAGTTCGTTGAACACGCTGCATTGTCATTGCCCTATTTCACGGGAGCAGATAAACAGCACCTTAGTTTTTTTTCATTCACTTGGGCCACAGCCTTGAGTCCTGAGGGAAAATACAATACATCCATCCTTTAGCATCTCGTGCAGTCATTTTTATTTTGAATTGTTTATGAGTGAAAAACAAAAAGGGAACTGTATTTCTTAGCATAAGGAGGAAGATCCAGTCATTTCAGTTCAGCTAGATGAGCAAGACAAGAGACGAGCAGCGTGGTGTCATGACTCTCCAACTTCCACTTGGGTTTGGCTTGACCCAGCTGTATTGCTGAATCTGCCTCGCTACATGATGGGTGCTGGGACTCACCCCACCTCGCTGAGACAACCGCTGGCCACAATCTGGGTGTCTTCGTCAGCTTGGAGCAGCTGGGCCGGCAGAACAGCTGAGGTGGTGGATTTTCCTCTCCTCCCTCACTCAATCTCTTTCCCCTCCCTTCTTCTTCTAAACATCTGCAAATCAGCATTTTTTTCCGCTTCTTTTGCTGTCACCTATTCACGCATCCATGGACCAGAGGCTTTCTCAGCACCAGGGGACTGTCGTCTAGATTATATTCTTACAGGCAATTAACAGCATATAGACACTGTCCCAAACAGAAAAATTGGAAGAAAACAACAGAGATGAAAGAAAAGTATGAGAAAAAGTGATAGTAATTGACAGAGACAAACTTCATTGAGTGGTCTTTTAAATGCTTGAGTGGGTAACAATTCAGCAGCTCTTTAGTCTCGGGAGGACCTGTCTCAATTACCCTAATGAGGCACAGTGACTCTAGCTTCTTAGGAAGGCCATGGGAGGCAGGGAGTTCTGCAAGGCCAAGCAGGAGAGGCTAGGGGGAGAAGGGCCTCAACGGATGTGTATTTCTGTGTGTGTGAATGTGAGAGACATGCTGGATGTGGATGCCCTGTGAAGTCAAATGGAGCGTGCCGGGTTCCCAATGAGCCAGTGTTAGCTGTCGGAGTGACACACAGTGACCTCCCACCAGGCACATCACTTTCTCATCTGGGCTGTCAGGGAATGGCAGTTAACCCCGGTCTGCCCTGAACCTTGGCCTCCGCTAAACCAATACTTGTCGTCAATAAAGACCCGGCATGGAGAATGTCCGTCACAATATGTAGGCCTCCCTCAATTCTTACAATCCTGCTGTGTAAAGACAGAATTAAATCAGTTTGTGAGCAGGAAAGCCTCAGTGTTGTTACCAGCCACAAGTCAACGGTGGGAGTCTGGCTGTAGGAAATGTCATCCTTTTTTCTGTTACAATGCAGTTCCCTTTGTGCTTCCTGACACAAGGTAATAGAACCAGCCCCTGCACTGTACTGTACATTACCCCTTCCCTCGACAAACGCACAAACATGCCACAAACTACACTGTTGTGGAAGCTATCAGCGCAGTGTCATCATCACCATTACCCTTCACACGACATTCCATTAGCAATTCAAGACACAGCTACTCCACACCCACTGGCCTCTCAGGAATACATGTCAGTGAAAGAGTATCAGGCTTTACAATTACTATAGCCCCTTTTTCAAACCACTGCCCTACACCCTCTACCTACCCACTTCCACTTCCACTTAGTGTGTGCATTTATTTCAAGGGGCTGCCAAATTTAGTGCCATCCCAAACCAAATAGCAGGCAGTGGAATTGGGTAATAAAACCCTCCAACAGCAAGTCTACGTCGACGCTGACCATGTGCAATGCATGTTATGTTCTCTTCAGGGAACTCTCTACAGACATTTAATTGTAAAGAGATTTACATTAACAAGCGTTTTCAACCAAAAGAAAAAGAAATACCACCAAAGAAGCTTGGGAGTAGTATATTGTATTTATATCATAGGCTTAGGTCTACTACAGAGTGAATGTAGTGATTCTGCCACCTCAACACCCACATTATGATTATGTAGAATTTCATGGGTTGAACATGGCTCATAATAGCATATGACACCGTCAAAGATCCTGCTACGTCATGAGATCTACACTAAAAGTAGTGCCCTCTAATCAAATGTAGGTTAATTATCAGACTGGGGAAATAGTGTTTATAGACAAACTGTGGTCCGATCTTATTCTAATACTGTAGCGTCACCTTTGACACCTCCTGGTAATTACATAGTTTTAAAATGTATTTGAATGTTCGCTAACATTAGCCTCATAACCCTCTATCTAACGTTGCGTTACCACTCAGAGACTGCAACTACAGTACCCTCTCCTAGAGCTCCGGTTTGGGTTCAGCTGGGGCTAGAGCCTACTGATACGACCAGGGACCACCATGGTCCTCCAGCGCACTAATGCTCACTTAAGGGGATTCTGGAAGGGAAAAGTCCTCCACTTCAAAAGAGCAGCTCTGATTCTATGTCACTCTTCTTTTTTATGGCCTTAGGATGTCACTGACAGTGACTCTGTCACCTTTACACTCCCTCTCAGACCCCTGCTCAGTTTTTTCAGCATTTTGCTAAATTATGCAGTGGGTGGAGTGAGGCTCAGAGCTGGTGGTGGAGTTAGACTTTAATGAATGGTTCTTCATTCAGCTCTGAGTGTGAGACTATGGAGTTACAATCTGTGACAAAGTGGGGAGGGTGCCGTGTCATAAAACCCTTCTACATTTTTTCTAGTACAAATTAGGCCACGATACACACCCCATAAACACTGCATATTGGTTGTATCTATTGTCAAGTCTGGAAATGAGAGAGAACACCTATTTGTCTTATTTGAAATGAGTTTGTTATGCAATCACTTAAATTCTGACTGATTTCTTTGTACATTGCTGTTCCCCAGCCAACCAGTGTATTTGTCCCAGTAAGCAGATAGGCCAAGAGAGGTCAATGTTGGTCAGTCTAGACTAAAAAAAACCCTCCCACAATTACATAACTTGGCTCCCTTTTGATTTTTGGTCTTCCGGTTCCTCCTTGATTTTATCTGTCAGTCTGTTTGTCTAAGACAGTCTTTCTTTAAACAATAAGTTTTGTAAACTGTTGGCCAGATTCTCTTGCAACTTTGACCCCATGAACTGTTGTCAAGCAGCAGTAACATATCAAAATAAATTTGGCACATGACAAAGTATGTCAAAGATGAAACCCTGTATTTCCATGAACTATATTCTGGATATTCAGGGTCCCCTACAGGATGAATCCTATTAATTTCAGTGATGCTATATATTTCTCCTAGTGACAGTTTCCCATGCTAAAATATCCATTTACACACAACATGCCTCATGTGATAATCCGACAAACAAATGTCACTATCCTTACACATCACATACTACACAATGCATTGGCTAATTGTCAGAGCCTTTTCTAAGCAAATTTCAAATTTTCATGTCATGACCAGTTCCAACCTTTTTTTTTCTGCCATAGGATAAGAAAAAATAACTCATGTAAATTGTTCATTGTAGCCCAAAATGTAATGCTATGGGGAGCAATGTACAACGTCAGATTTAAACATTTATTTTTATGTTTTCTCAACCTTTGTTTTTATCACTGTAGTTTGTGCTACAAGGTTTTATTGTGAGGCCAGAGCCCTCACTGATAGACATGTCACCTTTCACTTTCAATCACTGCAAAACAACTGAAATCATTTGTCATTCTTTCTGGGCCAGCGAGTGAAATATGACTCATAGGCCTCAGAAATGTTGAAATTGAAAAAGCACATCTGAACACAGTCCCTTCGTCTCAAACCTCCTCCCACTCCTCCTCCTTGCCTCTACACTCTCAGTCAAACAGAAGAAATTGCTTCCATTTAGACAATCCTAACGGTCTCTCCTAATGGTTCTCTGTGATAGAAGTTATTTATGGCAGATTAATTTTAATCTGTCAATCCCGGGGAAAAATACAATCTACCCATGAAATGGCCATTCCCAAATGCTGTACCTTGCTGAGTCCCAGAATGCTCCTCTTCTCGTAAAGGAACGTTATACACTAGGGCCGGTGATGATTTAGCTCATTGCCATTAAGGTGGGTTTTGAATTGCAATACAGCTGGCAGAGCTTGGCTTCAGGTATGAAAATGTCAATAGCCAAGAGTGCCGCTTCTCCCTGGTCAGTTCTGACGGAAGACCAACAACCAGCCAGGCTGCCATTCGTCTTCCTGAGTGAGTTTTCTAATAACAGTAATAGCTGTGGCGATAAATTACAGCACCACCAGCCTGTCACAGAGAACACAGTAGAGCAGTTAAATCTAACAAAGAGCCACCCCTCCCCCTTGCTGTTTTACCCCGATTTTTATTTTTAAAACTTACTAACTCCCTCATTCCCCTAAGGAGCAATTCAAGCTAATGTTGAAAAGGCAAACCCTAATGCAGAGCTGGAGTATATCACGTCCTTACTGGACAGAAAATCCTTGGCAACAGAATATTTGCCCCTTCCATGACACCTTTCTTACTGTAGACTGGTTTCATTCTATATTACCAGTTAACTGTTTGAATTATGCAGCAATGTCCTCACCGCACCAGTCACCTGTCTGATGGACTCCATCTTTGGTGAAATAACAAATTAAGGGTGATGGCTGATTGGAATGAGATGTCATCTTACCCTTGACCCCCACTATCATGTGCCCTCTCACGAGCTAGTGTTTTTCCATCCCGTTCCCATGGCGTTGACTGCAGTCCCTCTGTGAGATGAGCGTGCTCAGTAATTGGAGCAGCGGGAGGCGATTTGTTTCCGTCCATTCCTTCAGTAGTAGCAGTTTTCCGGTGGGCAGCCCATGGAGCAATGCCATTTTGCCATTTGTCAGACAGGGTGCAATTTCCCGGTCATCTGTTTCCATCCATATCTGAGGGTGAGGGAACAAAAAAAAAAGGTGAATGATGGAGAGTTTAATAAGGCTCCTCATACTGTAGGAGCTTACTCCTGGTAGCGACAAGCCAGACTCATACACTCTCACCCTTGTGGCAAATACTGCAGCACAGTGCTCTTAGTCTTCAAATGCTCACTATTTACAAGTGACGCATTTCTCAGTAATGTGGGGCTCTGCTGACTTTTGCGGACCTGTGGTGCACAGGCGGACATAGTGTGCCTCTTGGAGGGCGTGTCGTGTTGAAATGACAGCTGCCTAAGATGAAAGATTTGTTCCTTTAGCGTAAGGTGCGAGATTCCAGTCATTTTTGCCTTAAGCTTTCACCTCTTGTTACCATAGGTCCCTGAGACAACATGCACAGTATGTTCAGGCTTTTCTTCCTGTGCCCGTCCTGCAAGAAGGGCACATAAAGATGGAATCCAAAGGCTAGATAAATTCACTTAAAAAACAGGCCTGCTTTGGTGTATACAGAGCTTCTTCTTTTTTTAACTGCAGTTTAAAACAAAGAAAATGTGCCCCACTAGCAATCAAGACTCTTCTCAGCGAGAAGCCCCGCAGTGTACAGCTGTGGGGCACCATAAGCGCGTTAGCTCTGTTTCCAAAACCTGGGCGATCACACTCTTCCATCTATGCTTTTACCAAAAAAACAATTATTTTTTTCAATCCAAACATGCACCTGATACCTCCCCCATCAGACCAATGCAACAGGGACAGAAGAGCTCTGGAGAAGAGCAACGGGCGGTACGTGGGCAGTGCCCCTCTGAATGTGAGCAAAGACGAGCCATGTTATTTGTAATCACAAATTGATGTCCTTTGTAGCCAGAGTTTGGCGTGCTCTGTGGGTTGGGAGAGGCGGGCGTCACGCGAGGCGAGGCAGCTGCTCTGCCTCTCTGTCCTCCCTGCAGTAAAGCGTTTCCTTTCAAAGGAGCCAAATGTATCTCCTTTCAGCTGGGGAGACATAGACTCACTGTTGTTCAGTTTCAGATGAGATTGGACAGGTGTTAGGATGTCTGTTGTGAGCTTTTACACAAATATCTTCTATTATCCTTCTGACTGGAATTAGGAACCATGAAAAATGAATATGTTCCTGTGTTATTTTGAGGTTTCCTCCCTCAGTAATTCAGGATGTATTCCTCTTTTAATTTTTTTTCTTCTTTTATTCAAGTTTGACCATATTCAGAACACGCTCTCAGTGAGTAGTCTGATACTATCGTGTCTTGAGGCACAATTTTTTTTCTTTTCTTTTTTCATTGAAAATGAGAGCTAGATTTGTAGCACTGAGCATAGCTGCATCTGAAAAAACAATTACAGATAAGAGATGTTTTGGGATTTTGCTTTTAGATGTTTATCAGTTTTAATTGCTACATCAAGAGAATTCGTTTGTTGTCGATTTTTTCCCCCCTTGTTCTCTTTTTCTGTTTGTCTGTTACCAGAATATATTAAATCATATGAAGTTGGTTTGCACGGAGCTTTGATCAAAGGTTGTCCAAGGGGCACTTTTTTTCCCCACACACTCTTTGGTCAGAGTGTTTGCTCATCAACAAACAAAGCCGTTTTACAGAAATTCGCTACAATGGTAGAAGGACATCCGCTACCGGATAACCACTGAACAAGAATGGTACTAAGCGGCTTTATGTTGTTGCAGTACTATGATCTTGAACTCATGTCTACTTTCTGGTACAGTCATAAAGATATATTCAAACCCTGATGGGAAAAAAAAGTGTGGTTGATAGGACATGGAAGCATCATATCACATTTTTCTCATAAAATAATAGCACTTGTTTTACATTTTGCATGAAACAAACTCTCGAAAAAGGGGGAAGTATTAACAGACACTGGCTAAATAAGGGTTAGGAACATTGAGAGAGTGCATCTGTGGAAGGTCCAGGGTCTGAACGGGAAGATAGGCCCCCACGAACGACCGAAGCTATAACGATGCACTGCGTGCGACCCTGAGATGAGATTGATCAATAAGTCACTGCAATGAAGTGGCACATCGATTACGCCAATGACAGGGCATTTACAGGTTTAATCTGTATAATGAGTATAACCTTTTTCTTTCAGCCAACTGCTTTCTGCTTGGCATGGACGTGTCCAAGGCCAGCAGGGACCAGAGTGGTGGGGGGGTGGGAGCAAGATAACATACGTGGTTGTGTAAGTGCATGTTGTGGGTGTGTTTGTTGGGGGTCATGGTAGTGAGGATCGGAGGGGCGGGGGGCATGAGATAATGCAGGAAACGTGTGGAGCAGAAAAGCAAAAAGACAGGAAGTGGAGGGAAAGGAAGAGAGTGGTTTCCGTGACACTTGGGCTTGTGTTTGTGTCACAGCTGTAGGTAAGATAGCGGTGCAGGGGGAGGATCATCATTTTTTTTTTGTTTTGTTTGCAGTGTTAGAGGGAGGCCGCCGATGATTAATGTGTGTCACGGGTAACTCGAGGCACTGCACTCTCTTTAGCATTTACAGTGTGTCCTCCTCCTCTTGCCTTCACCATCCTTCCTGAACACGAACAGCTTCTTCTGCTCTTTTCTTGTGCCCTTTTGTTTTGGAAACAGCTTCCTCTCTCCGCCACTCCTCAGCCCAAAGCAAAAGATATCTCTCACATGAACTGCTTTTCACAGGACTAATTTCTTTCTGCATAACGTAACCATGCTATATCTTGTCCATTGTTTTTCCCCCCTTCTGTTTTGCAACATGACACAAATGCCAATTAACATGAATGACATGAATAGCAATTAACCTATATGCTTATCAGTGAAACACATGCTTATTATGGACTCGTAGGGGCTAAATGTTCCTTTTAGAAGTGGCTTGTTCACTTAATGTGCGTCAAGCCGTTTTTTACACAGCTGACTTGGATAAACATTCCATAGCATTTATGGTGTAAAATAATAGATGTCCACCAGTGTTAAACAACGGGACTCGTCGTCTTTCTGAGAGAACGGAATAAATGTGTAAACCAATTAAGATTTTCCTGCTGATATTTCTGGTTATGCCAGCAAATCTGATCAAATAAACTGAATCAAAGATTATTATCACGCTGGCTTTCACTGTGCAAATTTGCTCAAACCATGCAAACCTTGCACAGTCATTATTCTGCCGAAAATTATACAGGATAAATAGCGGCGCTTTATTTCTGCATTTAATATCCAGTGGTCCAGATATTGTTTCTTGCTCGGGTCTCTCATCAGAGTTCAGAATAACTACCTATAAATGCAATGCTGCTGTCAAACCCTGACTGTCTAGAATATAGCAAGCTAATGACTAATCCAATTAGGGAAGACCCGGCCTAATTTTAGATTTTGTTCATAACATTATTAAATTGTCACCTTAATGACATGGTGCATGCCAGTGATTTCCGTTTATAGCCAATAATTTAGGATAAACACTATCTGAATATTATCAGGCACTTCCATTTGAGAAAGAGAGCACTAACTTTGACGCTGACTGTGCAAAATTATACATGTTTTTAATGAATTTCTGCTGGCACATGGATCTTGAGTGGTTTGTGGTGCCTAAGTGTGGTGCCTGATGTAACCACAGAGAATGTTAGATTCTGTTTAAACATTTATTTTGGTGCAGACCGAAATCCCCAGAAAGTCAGAGAAGCTTGTTTTAGCTCTCGCTGCTCCCACATGTTTGAGAAAAAAACTCAAAGTGATGAATGTTAGATATTTTAAAAATATTTATAAGCGCAGGGACAAATATAGGACCACTAATATAAATGAGACTTATCAAAACAAAACAAAAATCACAAAAGGAAAGTAAAATATAATAATAAATATGATAATTCATTATTATGATAGACAAAACTGCACACTGGAGTTGTCCTTTAAACGATTAGGCCTCCAAAAGCTCAGTCTCGTCTGCGTCGGAAGTCACTACATTGTAAATGTTCTTCCCTGTGGATGTCTGCTACAAAATGTCTCTGGGGCACAAAGTGCTGTGAGCGTGTTGTCAAGGGAATATTACTGCAGTGTTATGATGTGTTTTTATTCTGTCAGCTTCATCCCCAAGGGCAAGAACCTCGCTCACAACAGTGCTGCCTGCTGGTTCACTTCACCAGAAATGCTTTGACATATATGCCGCAAAGACACGTAGACACAAACAAGAACAAGCACGGACGCACACACACACTTATAGCTTTGTGATGACACCCATTAACATTATGCATTTCTGAGCCGCTTCACGTGACCTTAACTTAACGCAACAAAAAATGCCTAACCCCAACCTAAACCCCAAATATTAATTCTAACCTGAATCCTCAATCAGCCATTTGCTAAAATGGATCATTCCGTGAGGTCTACAACTCAAACTGGTCTTAGCAAAGCTAGAAGCACACACACACACACACACACACACACACACACACACACACACGATCACCTTCAGGAAGTTGACTGCTTCCAGCGGCAGCCAAGTTAAATGCTGCTTTGCCAGTCCATCTCTGTGTCGCCTCCTTCCTCTGCCTCTCTTTGACTCCCAAGGACAAGGAGACCCACTGTACAATGGGACATCATTTATCACCGCAGGAACAATTACTGGAGACATTTCATTGTCAGAAAATTTCAAGCCAATTCCCCCCCCATCTCTCTCTCTCTCTATCTCGCTCCTCCTGCTCTCTCCCTCTGTCTCTCTCTTTTGCCCTCCTGCCATCCCTTCCTTTTTTCTCTGCTCTGCCTCTTTGCATGGCTCCCAATGAGCTCTGTTGCAGGTCAGACTCCCATTAGCCCAGGCCCATCACTATAGATTACAGCACAGAGGCGGTGTATTATATCTCATCTAAAGGCCCTGACAGACTTTTCTCCCTCTGTTTCTCACAATGGGATCCTGTTTTTTTTTTTTCTCCCAAGGAAAGGCGTGGAAAATTGCTTCTGATACTGTATCTTCAGCCCTGAGCTTTAATGAAGCCTTTCAACATGGTTTGGTGTGAAGGGAAAGGAAGAGAGTTAGTTGTCCAATCTCTCTGTTTGATCACACATGCAGGCCAAGCCTCAGTAACGCACAGCAGAGTTGAGCATGCAGGTGATTTAAATGCAGAATACCTATCAGATATGTAATGTGTTGCTTTTGCCTGAGCTTTTCTTCTCTCATGTGTCACTTGACGCTGAAAGTGTCCACTGTAAAAGAGGGAGAATGAACCACACAACTACTTCATCGCGTCACCAACTGGATAGGTCTTTGCTGCCGCCTCTGTATGAAAAATGCTGTACTGCATTCAGCCCTGGACTGAATGGCCTGTCCCTTTGCCTCCATTCTGCTTTTACTTAAGAATATGCCATGAATTAACCTTGGGTTGAGATCCTTAACGCGTATGGCGGCGCTCTCTTCCTCCCTTTTGTTTCATTGGCATGTTGCATTTGTTTTCAGGCAAAAATTTGGTTTGCGACTCAGCATTAAAATGCGTGTTAGCAGATAAGCAGATTCAGCCAAGTGTGAAGCGGCACCTCAGGTTGCCCGCGTGGCGTCCCTGACATCCATCAGTGCAGAATGGAAATGGGCTCTTAGTGTCAAATGTGCTGTGATTTATCCAGAAGTCCTGATATGATCACTATTAGATCGTTTTAATGACTAATGACATTTGAAAAGTGCTTGGGTCTGTGGCAAGGCATAGAGGGCAAATTATCTCTCCTCAGCACAGTGCTGTGTTCTCCCTGTGGTGACAGCAGTGGGTGTCAGTCGCTTATGGAATCACGTATTGAGTATACTACATGTGTGTCCGTTTGTGTCACTGAGCGAGCTGATGGGGAGATGCTCAGGGCACTGCCTCGGGGCTGATTGGTGGCTTCTAACACATCTTTGTCAGTCTTTCTCTTTTGTTTCCCACCTTCCACATGCTATTCCACTGGTTGAACTAGCACACTAATGCATGGAAAGCTTTGTTTTCTGTGTTATTCATTGAACCAGGAGTCAGATTCAGTGCTGTGGTGTTGATATGTGATAGGGATCGACCGATACAGATTTTTTAGGGCCGATGCTGATACAGATTTTTTTTTCATCAGCCTTAGCCGATGACCGATATGGACTGCCGATTTTCTTGAGCCGATATTTGGAGCCGATACTACTTTTACTCCCTCAATTTAATAGTTAAATAGAATTAAATTCAGCGGGTTGTCTCGTCTGAACTGAGGTCTTAGTCAAAGTGGGGTTATGGCCAAGGCCGTGGCTCGCCTCCCTGGGTAGAGGGAGACGAGACTCACGTCGCTCTGGAGCATCACGGGAGTTACCACCGCACCGGGACTTGTCCGCCCGCGAACGGGATCCCCTGCGCAAAGCCTGCGGCGCGGTCAGCGCGGAGACTACAAAAGTCCACCGGCAGCCGCGCCCGACTCTGTGCGGGGCCCGACGGGCGGCGCCGCCAGTCCCAGCCTGCCGAAGCAGAGAGGGGAAAGGCGGGGAAGACAAGGAGGGTACGGGGGGAGAAGAGCCAGCCAAGGACGTGGAGGATGCGTAAAACAGCAACCACGAGCCTCGCGCCTGTCCGTCGGCGGCGGCCCTCCCAAGATTAAAAAGTCAATTTCTACGAGGCAAAGGGTTTGGAGAAAAAGGAGAAAGACACAAACCCACCGGATCTGCCCTCACAAAAAAAACTATCAGCAAACGTAGCAGCCGCGCATCGGCCGATGCCGATACACGTAAAAAACGCAAACATCGGCCGATACTATCGGCCGGACGATATATCGGTCGAACACTAATATGGGCACTGCCTGGCCTTTTCAAATGTGTCAACCTATTTCAGTTTCAAGTTGTAAGTTAAAGAGGCAATTATAGAAAATTCAAGATGACTTTTCGATTTAGTCCAAAACTTGATGACATATCCTAATGTAAATGATGCTGAGGTTATATCAATACTAATACTTTTGCATTTTAAACTTTTCCTGCTGTTGTCATCTGACTCAGACAATCTCCGGCTGCGTTCTCCATATATTTTGTAACGGAGGATGACCGAAATAAGAATTTCATTGTGCGGTGTAACGTTTTTACTGTGCATATGTCAATAAATGACTGATGATATGAACACTGGTGTTCATGTCTGAAAACAACTAATGTCATTTAGTATTTAAAATTAGGTCTGGATAGTTGTGTTATTGGCATGTTCTGCAAATATTTCGATGAACCCAAATTATATAATAATATTTATGTTGTGAGTAATTTAATCTGTTCTTCTTTCTTAATGTGTTTCTTGTGCTTTGTAGTTTTTCTTGCCTTCGTCCTCTCTCCTGTTTAGGAAAACATGTTTTTCCCCTAAGATTTTTAGATTTAGATTCCATTAGTTTGTAAACTACTTATATGTCTAATGACCTTTTGCTGTGGTCCACTTCCCCTGAGAAATAAGTGTTTGGCCTGTAGGTGTGCCAAGGGAGGAGGAGAGGGGGACAGGAGACTAAAAGGAAGAGGCTGAAATGCTAAGGTCACGATCGCAGTAGAATGTAATGTGTGAACCAGTTGACAGATAGTGAGAGAAATGTTATGCATCTGAAGCCTCTGGGCTTTTGGGGGGTTTTTGGAGAGTGTCACTTGGCCCTGAGAGCCACAGCTGGTTTCAGCAGCAGCCAGACACCCTGGGGAACTCTTGAGACCCTCCTATGGGTTTGTCTCTGTAATAACTCTCCGATGACATGGGTTAAAAAGGGCCAGGGAGATAGCGATAGAGGAGTTATATATCTGGCATTGCCTGTACAAGTGAGCTGTGATAGAAGTGACCGTCTGTCTGGTTTACTGAATACTGAGAAGAAAAAGACAAAACTGAGCACAGGCCATTACATTGAACTCTGTCTGTTCTACCTTCAGCATACAGCCCGCAGCACTTGAAGCTAGGTGATGATTTTCAGTACCATTCAGTGCTACTTCCTTCACCTTCAGGCAGATTTAAAACCGAACACGCCAGACAATAGAGACTTTGGTTTTTGTTGTAGTCCTTTCTCCTTGTCTTTTAATTCCATCTTACATTACGAATACAGGAAAAAGACACAAAGCCCAGACCACCATACAGACTTAATATCACTGAGAGGACTGGAACAATGATTTAGAACCATGCTCCACATAATCAACTTTGCATATTTGATGCGAGGCGCTCTCCAGAGTGGGCTGGCTTTCAAATGTAAATTTTGCCTGCAAACTTAAATCATTTAGTGCATTTTACTTGAAGCGTATCTTTGACAACAATAAATCACAAAGTTGCTGCATCCATTAGCAAATTGGCTTTGCGGTAGACGGAAGAATAAAGGGGGGGGGGGTGCAGAGGGGGAGTGTGCGGCAGTGGTCCTTTGTAATCAACAGTAACAGTTTCGGAGCTGTAGTAGCCAGACACTGCGGCACACTGACATCCATAAACCTCATGCATCACAACAATAGGCCCATTGATTGGCTGGCCGGGGCAGTGGGTGGGAGGCGCTAGCTCTAAGTGATGCATGCCACAATCATTTCTGAAGAGCCTCTGTTTCTTTCTGTGGCTCTGTTGCACTCGGAGCCCCCTCCGTGTGACCATGAGACGCCTGCGACAGATCCGTCAATGGCCTTCCTTCATGCCTCGCAGTGTTTAGCCTGCACACACGCGCTGGCTGCCTACACTCCCCATCTCATCCCCATTCTGTCAGTCTCTCTCGCTCTCGCTCTCGCAAACGCGCACGCACACGCGCACGCACACGCGCACGCGCACGCACACTAAACCATTGAGAATGACAATCAGCTTTTACCCAATTGACGACGAAGCTTTTGTCTGCAAGTCATTCTCAATGAACTGGTCAGGAAATTGGGATATTTTCCTGAATTCACCTTTCACATATGACGAATGCGGCATGAGATTGTCCAACTCAGGCATGTTCACACCATATAAAAAGTGTGAGGAGTCTGAAGCCAATGTGGAAGAGCCTAAAACTTGTACTCTCTCGAATGACCAGAAGAGGGTGACTCCACTATTTGTCCATTTCTATAGAAGTCTTTGAGAAAATAACTTCTCACTTGATTTATAACATCATTAAACATTTTCCTGAGGAGTTTATGGTCTCAATCTCCAGTCTTGGAGTCTTCCAGCATGATGTAAATTTTTTAAATTATGGTCCCATTTAGAGTAAAGTAGACGTGGGGCGTGGATACAGTGTGTTTGACAGCTATTGCTGTCTGATGGGTGCAAGTTGCTGGCGTAGATGGACGCGCAGTGGACAAACAAACAGTCAGGCCCAGCCCCCCAAAATATGGTTACTTCTGGTTTCAAAAAACCAAGATGGCGCCGGCCAAAAGGTTAAACTCGAGGCTTCAAAGTTGCAGCTCACATACCAATGGGTGACAGCAGTCAGGGTTGATGTGCTGCAAGAGGCAGGACATCGCGATAATACCATTGCAGAAAGTGTTGGTGGTTTTTTTTACAGTCATAAACAAGCCCAACACACTGAATTTTCCGGAGATTTTCCTGCCTTATGTCCAGACTTCAGTAAAAAAGCACAAACACACACACACACACACACACATACACACACACACACACACACACACACACACACACACACACACACACACACAAACTGGCCTTGTCTTTTGTCTTTGCTTTCATTTGGAGAGTTTTTCTTTTTTTGTATCTGGATAAGTGCAGGCTTCAATACGTCCACCCTTAACCAGTGCTTCCATGAGCACAAAGAGAGACCAGAGGAGGAGAAATGGGGCCAATTAGAGGCCTCGAGCTACCACTGTGTTCTGATACTGCTGGTCTGGGCCAGAGCACTCTGCGTGCGTGCGTGCGTGCGTGCGTGCGAGCGTGCGTGTGTATGTGCGTGTACGCGCTTGCAGGTGGATTGTCTGTGCGTTCTGTATGGGAGGTGATTAGTGAAAAAATAAAATCGGAAATCCATTATTTCTGTTTTGATGTCCAACATTACTGGAAGCTGGCTGAAATATGAATTATGGAAATGACTCTAGGGTTTTTTTCTTTTTAGCCCAAAGCCTTCCCTTTCAGAATCCTTCGTTCCTCTAGTGATCAGACACAGTAGCAAAACGTGGCTACAACGCGGCAATTTTCTTTTTCCTGTCTCACTCAATCTGCATTTGTCTCTATCTGCGTGTTCATGTCAAAAAAGGGAAACTTAAAATGATATCTTAGTGCAGTGGTTCTCATTTGTTTAAGCCTGTGTTTCATGTTCAAACTGTCAAAGGCTTCATTATACTGATCCGTTTTAAAACAATCAACATCCACATGAGCATTTGGCTCTTTGTCCCCATCCATACCACATTATACTGGTGCAAAGAGGAAGCGGATTGTCTACTCCGCAGATGATTGCTTAGTTACAGAGAATACTACAAAGGCGAAACAACATTGCTGAAAAGTAAGAGCAGGAATTTATATTCTCAGACTGATGATGAGGTGGAACTTGTGCTATTACAACATTTGGCATTCTCTGCTAGCAGTCGAGTTGTGACTGATAAGAACCAATCAGGAAGCGAATGCGGGGTGACTGCGCCATTGTTTCCAAACGTTGACGTTTTTGGTTATCCATACTATAGCGCAGCCCCAAGAGCCTTCAAACTAAAATGCGGCCCGCAGCATTTCTCCATTTCAGGTGCTCGAAAAATAAAAACGTAGTAGTGTGGATGTAGTCAGAGATACTGCGTGGACATCGTCTGTTTACAGCTGACAAATTCACAAGAAGCAGTGTTCTACCATTTCTTTAACATAAGTCACTGTGTGTGGTTACACCTGAGAATGCAAAGGAGAAAGAAAACATTATATTGAAAATCATACAGTGAGTCTTTTTGCACACTGAGGCATGATGCAGTCAGATCGGACTGCCCAACTCTGCATTCTGTATGATCAAAGTCTGCAGATCAAACGACTCAACTGGTAGAAAAGTGAGTTACCTATCCTGAGGCTTCAGGAAATGTGGCATAAACCTCGCAATTACTCGTCTGCGATGCAAAGAAAAATTCTGAGCTCTCATTTGGAGAACTGTGAAAGGGGTTTAAGGAAAATATTTGTTGTTGCTGTTTTTTTGAGCAGTGGAGCTTGTGTGCTGTTACAGCCCTTTGTTGACTTGTTCCCGCGCCCTCCGTGAATTCACGTGCTACATATCTTTACAGCCCGAACCACATCCCTGCTAATTAACAAGGCAATAAACATGCTGCCTCCCATTAACTGTGGCGGCCGCCGCATATTTCCCCAAACAGCGTATGACTGGTAGATAGGGACTCTTTCTCTCTACTTCACAATGTGTTAATCGGCCTCCTTCATCTCAAGCTCTCCATCTTCTCTCTCCGTCTTCAAAGTCAAGTAGAAGACCCTCTTTCCCCCTCCCGTCCCCAGGCCCTGCCCTATCTCCATCTGCAGGTAGCTTCATCTGTCTTCACTGGAGAGCTTCGCCACATTACTTTGATACTCACCAACCAATTACTATCCATTTCAAGTAGAAGGCTCATCCGGTTGGTGTCACTAAGGAAAAATGCCTTTGTCCTTTTGACCTCTTGATTGTCCTGATGCATCAAATGGGAAGACAAACAAGAGAAGTGGTGAGTGGGTCTATCAAGCTCAGGGTGAATAACTCGTCATTATCAACCAGAAAAGTGGAACAGTGTAGTCAGCCTTAAAATGTGTGCTGGAAGTGCAAGGGAGTGTGGCGCAGCTCTGGAAACACTTTGGGCTTTATGTGGCGTGGAGCCTCTTTATTTTGGAGGGGGAGCGTATGGCAAAATCCGACCTGCAGATAATAAGATGCCATGTCATAAATTCTCGCTGAAAACTAAGGCAGTTAGGCGCATATTTGCTCATTCCATCAGGACATGCACTGTTTGCTGCTCAGAGGGGATTGTCTCCATTCTTTCCCTTTACTCTGTAAACAGAGATTGTCCCTTAGAGAGTGAGAGTCAGGAGCATAATCATAAACAACTGTCAATTTTTGTCTTTGCATTGTTAAGTAGAGAGAAAAAACAGGGACCATGATTTAATTAAAGCAAGACTGAGGACACAGGAGAGATTAAAACAAACAAACAAACAAACAAACAAAAAAGAATGGGAGTTACTAAAGTAGCATGAATGAGTATGTGTGTGTTGTTATTGCGAGGCCAGTTGCAGGATTCATTTTATACCTTTGGGCAAACGGGTGGGCGGCGTGTGTGCCCAGCTACTGGTCTGAGGCCGGCAGTAGTTAGGCATGCCAATCTGGTGGCCTCTTTCCGCCTGCCAGTCTGTCCAGATCTTCGGGGCTTCCCACTGGCCCCCTCTGCTTCGCCCTGCTCTGGCAGAAGAGCTAATTAAAACAGAGCTAAATTAGCAACCCATTCACAGACTAGCCTGCCTCCTCTGTTCAACTCCCCCCTCCCCAGCTTCTTCTCTCTACACCTCAGTGCACACAGAGACACACACACACACACACACACACACACACAGAAACACTCCTTCCTTCCTTCGCCCATCACCCTGTTTCTCACCGAGGCGGCCTACTGAGGGAACATGTGTTTACCTTTAGGGGTTTTATGGCAATTACACTCCTCTGCTTTCTCTGCCTGTTTTATTTTCCATTTATGTGTTTATTTAATTGGCATTCAGTGTGCTGTAATTCTATTAGTTCCTGAAAAGGTCAGGGTCATAGGGGAGATCAGCTTCTGGCAGACTCACTTGAGCAACGCCGCAACACTCGAGCCTGTCCATACATACACAGAGATAAATAAAAAGGGCCATGGCAGAACGTATTTCACAATCTTATAGGAAGTCAATTAAAATGAGCAAAACCCAGCAGTACGAACAAGGGCTCTGCGCTTTAATCAATTCTGTAAAATGAAGTTGGAATAATATTAGTTCCTACTGTCTATACAGCACCGATGAGCTCAGCTTATTTTTATTCATGATTCTTTATCAGACGGTAACATAGTTGAATTAAAGATTATTAAACATCATTAAATAACTTTACAGTGCTTGGGCAAAGAGCTTTCAATAATTGTTTTTCTAAGATAATACATTTTACTGTTGGATAGCAATAATTGACTTAATGCTGTCCCTGTGTAAATCTCCCTCAGCGTGTATGCAGTGAGGCACCTTTCTGCTGTCAGGTCATCGTCCAAATTACCCAGGAAGTTTGAAGTATTTAATTTTTAAACTCCCATAAAGTGGCCGACATGGCCCGGGCTGCATATGGCGGTTAATAATGAATGTAGACGAACAGATCAGCATGTGTAATGAGAACTCGGCTGGAGAAGCAGTGTTGGCTGACTGGGTGTTTCAGACAATCTGTCAGCATGTCTGCTTACCCTGATGCACAGTTATTAAAATTATGCAAGATGAGGTGAAGACACTTGATGGTGGCGAGACTTGACAAAACCTGCTGTGGGTTTGTGTAGCTACAGTCGTGGGGCCTTATCATATTCATCATCAAGCTGAAGCATAGAAGTCTTTATGGTGCGTTCACACCAAATCTGTAGCCAATTTTTTGCATGTTGAGATTATGTACAAAGATAATGAAAAATGGCATGACGCAAATTATCGAAATTTGCGAGTTGAGATATTAACGCGTAGCAAAAATATCTGCATGACTCGACTTTGCGAAAACCAATTAGCATTGAGATTCTCCCGTCGTCACTGACGTTCCGCATCTGAAAGACAACGGTTGGATATTCGCGGGTTGTTTACACGCTTTACTCACACGAGTAACTGTCAAATGATCCTGCGGCCAAACTAGCATGAGTAATGCATTGTGTCACATTATCAACGCTACAGGTCTAGAAAATGGTGTCATCGTCACAAGCGAAGGTGCACGGCAGGTACTTTATTGTTCGGTTCTTGATTTATATAATATTCTTGTGAAACAGACACTAGTGTGGCACAGCAAAAGTAGACCTTCAGAGTGAATAATATGTGATTAATAAAAAGTGATGCTCTGATAACTGATGGATCCATGCGTGTATTATTTTTCAGTGATGTCGTGTATTTGACTTTACCCGATCACAGCAATGTTCTGCTTTCAAAAAAAGGCACATATTAAACTTGTTTTTTCCCCCTCCATCATCCACATCTCTCTCTGCGGATGATGCTGATTATGGTTAATTATGTTGATGAATGGTAGTGCTAAGGGTACTCCATCAGCATATCATAATCTGTCTTCTCTCTGCTTGGACTTTATCACAACTAAGCTGAGTGTGCAGGATGGTGCACGCGGCGATGCTATTCGAATACCCATACATGTCAGATTTAAACTCTGACTCTGGCAGACTCTTTTGACTCGAGTCTTCTGTCTGTCAAACACTAAGTAGATACAGTCTTTGTTTTGGATGTGTTTGCAGTTGAATTAAATCTGGAAGTACATAAAAGCTGATCTGTGGCTGAGCTCTTAGCATTTCAAGTTGCTCTGCACATTGGTGAGAGCTGCAATTTAGACTTACACTGTTAAAAGACTGTTTGGCCACTAATGTGCCAGTGCCAGTGTTTCTTCTTTCATTTGTTTGATGCTGCAGTCACTTGCGCTAATTTTAGTATTGGCACCGCATCCGCCCGCCCCTGCTTTAATTCCATTTCTTTCTGTAGCACAGGCTTTGCCACAAAATCTATATTAATTCAAACACCTGTAGTAAACATTTGGTCTCTTTCCTATTTTTGTACAAAGGAGAATAGATTACAGTGCATTTCTTTTCCCTCTTTCGTTGGCAATAATAGCACTTTTCTCGTCGTGAAATGTTACTGCTGAGGTAGAATATGAATATAACTAACCATATGCTACACATAATTACATTGCATAATCCTTGACTGACAGTCCTTTGTTGAGGATGTTAGAACAGGATATGTAGCCACAACTATAATTTTTTCTCAATTCCAAGTGGCTTCTCGTTGTTTAGTCTACTCTTATATAAAACTGTATGTGTTAAGCACAACACACAGTAAACCGCCATGTTGCTATTTCAGAGTGGACTGTACGGGTCCTCCTCTGACACTGCTCTCGAATGTGCACTCTTAACATTCAAGCAAGGATTATGCTCCATCCCCAACCCGCTTCTCACTTAATTGGCTTAGATGAATATCTGAAGTGCTGAAGCTCGGTTTAAGCCATGCAATTAGTACAGTGCTGTAATTGAATTTTCATGAAAGCCATGGACGCTGATTGTGTGCCACAAACAACCTTTAAATCATTGTCCATACATGACGGATATTTTGCATACAGTCAAATGTTTATTTATAGAAAAGATGGAGCAAGTAAGAGGGAGTTGCTTGGCGAAAATTGCCCGGAATTCAATATGCTGTGCAATTATCATGTTTAATAGCCTGTAAAATCCTAATATCTATTCAGCCACTTGGAAAGGCACAAGAAATGGTCTGACCATTTAGCCCACTTTTCTCTGGCCCCTTCCTGGCCATGACAGACGGCCCTGTCTGGAGAGCAGAAAGAAATAATATGAGCCATATTTCATTCAAAGGCCCTTTTCCGCGTATCCTCATTCTTTCTTTTTAACTGACTTTCCCTCCTTTTCCTTATCTTCCCGATTTCTCCAGAGCTGTATTGGTGATTACCTGTGTTGAATCAGTTGAAAGGTAAAATACTGCATCCTGGAGGACGAATGCAATGTAAGGAGGTTGTTCTCCTGTTCTCTCCCTGCTCAGTCCTATTCATGTCAAGGGTTTGGAATCTTCTGTAAGTCAATTTTGGACATGTTGAGCACAATTTGACATTGCCCAGTGTGCAATGTTTTTGCAAAATGCAATATATGACTCTGAGAAGACCGTGATAATCCAGCGTAGACAAATAAAAAACAATTCCAAGGAAGGAAGTCGTTCAGACATGACAAAGCATTTTCTGCACCATGGCACTGTGTATAAATGTTTTGCAGTGTTTATGTGTCCCCCTCATGAAGGAAGGATTTTTTTCAAATCAGCTATTGGTAGCACAACAGCATTTGCTTTTTTCTTATTTACCAAAATACATGAAAGAACACCTTTTTCATGAAAATTGCTCGCTGGCATGAATAATACACCAATAATCCCAACTAAAAGAACATGGATTGATGAGCAGAGCTGGTGTCAGGATCTCCTGCATATTAAAGACGAGAGAAGAGTGACAAATGTGCAGTGGAAAACTGAATACCGAAAACCGTCGCAATTTATTTGGTTTGACGTGCACATTTTTTTCATGCTGCTTTCTCTCCTTTTGATCTTAAAGTAAAACTCCCCCCTTTTCCTCTCCCATCACTTGTCGCCGGGAAACATCAGAGACAGCGTAATCTTGTGAGTCTGTGCGATCTTGCGCATGTGTGCGCAAGCGGAGCGTCTGTTGCACATGCTTGTGCTTGCGTGTTGTCTGATTTTTGCAGTGGCAGCAGGCAGCACCGAGGCCAAGCAGGCTACACCTACAGTTTTTGCAATAAACCTGTCAGAAGCATACCCATCTTCATCTCCTCGCTGTTAACTTTGTCATCTGACAGTGCCTGTCAAAACTCTCCTCAGGATTTCCTGAAGAAAAAAAGTCTCCACACATCAACAACAGCAGGAGTATCAGACAGAGGTAACATGAACGGCTTCTTGTTCGCATGGCTTGTGTATGTTACAAGATGTGCAGCATTGCCGATTGATGATACTTAATTTATTGGCCATAATAAGTGATATTTGATCCACTACTTACTTAGTTTGTTAGTCACGTCCTTACAATCACTCCCCTCTTGTGTCGCCCAGCTAACCGTCCTGCCTGTGTAGACTAGACTAGTGCTGTTTATCTCCCCTTAAATCTCTCCTTCAGGGGCAAACCAGTGATTGCCCGCTACTAGCTGTGAAGGGAGGCACTATTTCCTTATTTGCTATCCTCTCCACTAAGAGCCCCGCCACCACGGCCGCAATCATCCTCCCAATGTGTCACATCTGAAAAGAGCAGGGAGCACATGCCACCTCTGCTGGAAGATTTCCCCGTCCTGTGGCACCCTGATAAGCTCTGACTTACTTCCACCATGTGCAGGCACATGGCTCGTATTGCCTTTTGTAATTACATCTGCTTCGCTGCACTGTTTCTGCTCCCCTCACTCTCTCCCGCTTCCAAATGGAAAGTAGATTTGTGGGTGTGCGTGTGCACGAGTGAGCGAGTTTTCTTCTGGCACATACAAAAGCATGAGCAAGCATAATCCCTGCACACCATCTTTGGGCACCGGCTATTTCTCTTACATCCAGGCAAACAACATTAAATGGAAGAAAGGCTTTTGTCCTCCCAAGTACATGTATATTCTTTGTATATTCTCTCCATCCATTGCCACCCACCACCTGCTGTAATAGATCCCCTACCATGGCACACACAAGCTAATGGATTCAGACGGAAGAATTTGTTTGTCCATTTTGCCATTCTTATAGAAAATGGGAATATTACACAACCTTCACAGACTGTGGTGTGTGTGTGTGTAGACTTAAAACTAAATAAAATAAGATTTGAGGAGACGGAATAAAGTTTCATTCTTTTAACTTTACTTAGATCATTTTTGTATTGCAAGATTGAGTTATGTTAGTCCGCTCAGCTCTGCCGCTCTGGCTCACATGGAGTATTTTGGGCGGTTAGGAACACTGTTTCATCGCTTGGAGTTCTGTAGCAATGCTGGGCTTTAAACTCTCTCCAGCTACCAAGTGAAACACTTCAGTTACGCTCAGTATTAGTCAAACACTTACCTGAGACATTGATCTCAAACTTGGCCTGTGTTGTAGCCCTGATGGCCAAGGCTGACAGCACCCAAACTGTATCTTAAGCCCCGTTTGGATGGGATTTGTTTTTTCTAGAGAATGGTTGGGTAATTTAAATATTGCTCACACTGATGTGTAGTGATTTTCTCCCCATCCTTAGTGCATATTTATGAGACGTTGGCTCCCAAACCCCAGTATTAATCACAGTCCCAAATGCCGTTTTTAGTGTACTTGCTTGTCCATTTCTTAAAAAGTGACTTCACAACAAGCAAAAAAATTCAAACGTGGCTCAGAGTAAGCAGAAACCCCACTGGCCATCTCCTCTGGTTGTGTAATTGGCAGGAACCAATTGCAGACAAATGGCAAGGCAGAGAGAAAAATATTTAAAATAGATTTAGCGGACAAAGGAAAGCCTACACTCCCTGTCAGCAGGTAGGCTTTCTGGCAAAAAGGAAATAAGCAGATGACAATGAAACTGAAACACAAATGAGAAAATCAGGAGCAGAAATCGGGAGATGTAAACAGACCGAAAGGCAAAGTCAAAGGGAAGCACAGACTATATTGAAGGGGAGACAATTGGACACGTGACACATTAGGGCAAATGCAGACAACCACAGGAACTGGAAACAGAACAAAGACAGGAAGTAAACCAAGGATAAGACACAAGGAAGGTAGCGTCAAAGTAAAACAGGAAATCATGACCTCAAGGTAAGCCAGTCCGGAAAATTCCAAACAAGTCCAAACAAGCTTTCAAAGACGTTATATTTCAGTTTTTGTCCAGTAACATCTGAACATTGCTGCCCGGCTCAGTTGTGTTTTTTCTACCTCTCGCTATCGTTATTCATCCGTTGTAGAATCATGCATTTTCTATGACACTTCAAAAGCTACCTTTCATCCCACTCGTAAGGCCCCGCATGTATGGAACATTAGTCAGTTTCTCTGAAACTTTCTTCTCCTTTTATATTCAGTCCTTTTGTGAAAGGCCTCGAGTGAAAGTGTTGAACCGTCGGACTGAAGATGCTATCAACGCTGAGGAAAGACATCTCTCTCCCTGCAGGTGGATGATCAAGCTCTGTGTGTGTGTCTGTTTGTGGGCAGCCGGTTGCTTAAGCCTTTATTCTTTGCCTTGCTGGCCTGCCCTCACCTTGCTGTTTGGCTCTTTATATTGACCACATCAAACATTTCTCCTTTTTTTGTTTAAATCTCTGGAGCATCACCTGCGCAGCTGCCTGCCACTCATATCTCAGAAGGTTGATTCCACATCACCTGACGAAGAGCTTTTGCCTTGACAGCACCACTGACCCTGAGGAGAGAGAGAGCTAACCTCCTGCACATGTGCTCACAACGCCACAAGCCTGGTCATCTTCAGACGTGAAGATGCCTCGGCTCACCATTTATCGACACAACAGACATACCAAACCTCTGAGTGATGTCTTGTGTCTGATTGTGTGAGGATCACGTCAATCCTGATGGACAAACATGTTAAAAAGTGACACCATCATGAACAACCCCATCCCTGTGCTTCTGCTCCCGGCCATTTCCACCTCCCAGCTTCCCTGGATTAGGTTTACAGCACCTCATCCCAACTTCGACTTTTATAATTGGCTTTTTGTTGTTGTTGTTGTTGCTCTCCTCTCTTCACCTCCCTTTTTCCTCTCACCTAAATCAAAGCTGAAAATAGAAGAATGGGCTATAATCTGCCTGTGAGGGTGAAAAGACACAATGCATGCTCACTGCAGAATATGGGTCGGTTTCCCCGTTTGCTTTTCTTTCTTTCATTTGTTTTTGCATGCTTTCCTCGTTTCACCCTTTACTTAGACGTCCAGCTGCAGTCTCTGTCACTGCCCTCTCTATCCACGGAGCTGCGGTGGCTTTGTGAAGTCCAGGCACTGTTTGATCTGAAGTCCAGAACACATGATGAGAGTTATCCACTGGCAACAACAACAACATCCCATTAGGAGCTGCACAGAGCCTTGACAAACACTCTCGCCTCTTGCTACTGATGCTGGCGATTCTCTGTGCTGCTCCCCAGCTCAGGGTCAGCATTACTGTCTCAGCATCACTTGACACTGAAGCTTAGGCTACATCCCCACTGCTACGTTTTCGTTTTGAAGCTGCATTTTTAAAACTGAAACGATCTCCATCCAGACGCTATTAATACCCGTCCATACTAACACACCTGAACACTTACATCTTGTGACCACAAAAACAACAACAACAAAAGTGAAAGAGCAGGTCTTTCTCTTCTTGGTACAATGATGAACTGTTACTGGCAGTAAGTGTAAGTGTACAACATTTTGTATTCAAGTAGTCGAGTCATGACTGATGAGAACCAGTCAGGAAGTGACTGGGTCATCGTTTCCAAACATCTCCATTTTCGCCTGTCCAACGCAACTCTTGAGTTTGTAACTTGTTTCACATGTTCTTGTGCAAATATTTTATTATTTAAATTTCACAGGCCTTAATATTCTTGTCGTCTTCATAGCCACATTTTATTCAATTTGATCTTGTTAACTACATTTCCTGTTATGTGGTGTCTCCAGAGCAGCGGACGAGAGCTCATCTCTGTTCAACTTCGCCGGAAAGACAAATGTAAATGGAGAAATTATTATTTAAGCACATTTTATTGCTTATATTTACTACTCTAAAGACTCATAAACTGTTTTCAGTCTGTGATGTCTCTGATTGATATTTATTTGTTACACGCATCAGAAACTCAACACTTTTTTGGGGATTGATTGCTGGTAAATGTCATTGTATGTTAATGTTATGTGACGAGTGAGACTACTGTCTTAAAAGAGGACATTTGTGTTCCTGATAATAACTTCACTGTGTCAGTCCTATGATTAGCTGTAATTTAATTACATTTTTTTATCAGGTAATAAATTTTGGTTTGAATTACTATTCCTGTCCAGTACCCAATTCTCTGCAAGGCATAATTTAGCTTGGTGATTAGAGACAAGGCCACATTAAAAACTACTGCTTAATTATTTTTGCATGTTAATGCACAAATGTGCAATATAATTGTACACTTGTCTTCTCACTCACATCTGTTCTTTATTTTCTTAATTTTTTTTTGTTTCTTCGAGCCCCGAGTACGTCACACAGCCTGGCGTGGCTGCCTTGTTATCTTAAACAGGCCTAGCATTTGTCTCCGGCTCTATTGTTTTGGCGTCACGCGCAAAATCAATGGCGCTCATTCATCACATGCTCATTGAAAAAGAGAATATTTGTTTGAACATTTGCAAGGGTTTTTTTTCAGTACAGTGTGAGGCAGAGGTGCGAGATTTATCGAACGTGCGCAGGCAGTATAGATGCCACAGTCGTGGTATTTGCTTGCTGAAAAAGCATTAGTCTGTCCTTATCGTCCCCTGTGCATCTGACATGTACAAATCACACACACATGCACGCAGATGCAGGTGCGTGAGTAATTAATGCACACAGACACATGGCACGCTTGCACATACACAAACACTCACTGTGCTTTCTGTTTCCGTCACAAACAACCAGTGATAGATAGACCCTTTCCATTTTAAACAGGGGGGAAAGCACATGCCCCCGGGGACCCTTATGTGTGGAAGTACTTTGAAGTGTCCACATTTAATTCTTCTGTATGATAAATGGGAGGCGAACTGCACTCGTAGCCTGTGAGGAAAAGCTCGGCTGGCTCAGCGAGGGGAGCGGTAACAAATGTAGCGATAGCTGATAAGCTGACTGTGTGTCTTGCTCGCGCTTGTTGTTCTGGTCCCCGCAGACCCCCACAGCCAGATAACAAATCCATCCTATCAATCAAACCCATCAATGGCTGGCTGCAGATTAAAGACAGTGATTTTGGGGCTGATTGGAGGGGAAATGCTGATTACACCTCTCTCTCTCTCTGACTTGATTACACTTTTGCCGTGTGTTGTCAAGCACGGCTGCTGAGCTGTAATCACTGGGAGCTGAGAGCAGAGGCCGCGGATCCAGACGGAGACACGGACGCAATCACATCGCTGGCCGTCACTAGCTGTGACTTTATGACCAGGTCATTTAACAGAGCATCGGTGCGTTGCCCACTGCACACAGGCCGACACGTGCAGGCACGCATACGTTGCCCTGAGATAAGGAAAACTCCCGCCACGAAATCTTTGTCAGACTTTTTTTTTCCTCCAACTCCTGTCATGTTCATCGCCTCCTGCTTCTCTCCACTGCTCATGGCCTACTTCCATCGCGGTGGCAGGGGGTCCCGTGCACGCGCGCACACACACACACACACACACACTGGGAGCAGCACAGTGAGCAGCACAGTGAGCGGAGTCCTAATCTGAGCTTTATTTAGCTGCCTCACCTTTAAAACTGGAGCGCTGGTTCCAGACGGCGTCTTCGTCACCTCAGCTTTCTCCGACTTTACCTCTCTACACCTTCATCAGTATGCAGTGGACTTTAAAATCACTGCAGCCGCAGAGGCCTTCTGCATTTTGTTAGTTTGAGTGTACTGTGGCGAGGAGGAAACCTGCCCGACTTCACTTGAATTTGGAAAAAGAAAAAATTAACTGCCAGATATTAACCAACATTCTGCCGGGAAGTTTGAAAGCTTGTTTGGGAAAATTGATTGGTTTTACTTGCCTGCTTGTTTATTGTTCCCAGAGGGAGCGTAAGTACGAAACAAATGTCTTCTTTGTTCCTCAAGTGAACAGGGAAACCCGCATTAACAAAAACCTCAATAGAGATCCTGATGATGACATTTTGGGTACATCGTGTACATGTATTGAAAATCGCCTGCAGTAATATAAAGTGTCTTTAAACTATGTTGCTAAAAATTCAGGGATATGTTGACTTTTTTTTGCAGCCTGGAACATTTAATACTTTGGTTGCTTTTCTTTTACCATATGATAAAAGAATATACTAAGAACACACTGCTCCGCTGCCACGTGCAACAGGAACATCTACCATCATACTTAACAACATTAAGCGAAGAACAATCTCAACAGGAACGCCGTCTGCAGGGTCACTCTTTCAATTTCTACTGCTCATGTTTGCGACTCTAATCACTCCTCCTGCTTTAAATTCCCACCAAGCCATTTGGGACTGCTGACGCAACTGTGTGCCTCAGTAAAATTAGTTCAATCTCTAGTGAATGTTTGTGTCTGGGCGCGTGAGGTATAGGTTCACGTCAGATTCATAACTCTCTGTGTCCTCGGTTTGAATCATTCATTTCAATTGACACCATGCTCTTCACTAGTGGTGCTTTGGATTGAGCATACTTGCATGCTTGTTAGATGGAAACAGCTGTCGGGGGAGATAGCGAGAGTGACTCACTCCTCGCTCCCTCACTTATCACTTGCCTATTCCAGCCCTGCTCCGTTTATTGTGACCTCCAAGAAAGTCAAAATATTATTTTCCTCTGTTGTTTCTACATTTTTTTTCTTTCTCATATTCACAGTGAGTGCACAGCATGGTGAAGGGGGTGGTGTTGTGGCCAGAAGTGCACTGTACACGTGTGGCACAGTAAGACACAGAGTTGGATTAGTGTGTTTTTGTGCATCGCGCTCATGAAAACTTCTGAAGACTGGGAGAGATTCTGTCATAAACGCTTCTCTCAGCATCTTTGCAAACAAATAGATTTCACCTTAAATTAACCATGGAGGCGGCTCTTCAGCTTAGTTTGGTTTATTTGATGATTTGATATCTCAGCTTGTTTGTCAAGTCCAGGAATTATTCCCTGTCCGTGCATTAACATGTGTTAACGTCTTTTGGAAGAACCAATCACTGAATGTGATAAACAGTTTCATGATATTCCAAGCGCTAAGGCTCACTGCAACACACTCAGTTCTTCTACATCACTCACCACATCGTCGTTAACATCACAGCAGACTAAACGTTATGTAATATAATATTTTCCCACAAAATGGCTGGTATCTGGAACTGAATTACTTGCCCGTGTGTCTGTCCTGTTGGCATGTTTGTCTTCACTGACTCCACATTATTTTTTATCACCATGATCATTTCTGTTGCCAAGTTACAACTGTGTTGTCTGCAGCTCCACCTGCACAGAATTGAGTTGGAGGCCAGCCCCATGGCACAGTTTGGCATCTGAAAGCTAAAATTTTATGAAGAGGCTAACAATTCACATGCAATGTCAAAAATGGGGATATTGCTATCCACAAAGATAATGTCTCGAGTCATGGCGATTCTTGTAGCACCCTGTCTAATGTCCAAAGCAGAAAACAACTGTATAAACCCCAATATTGACAAAAAACCCAGAGTAAAATGTCCGGTGGTATTAATAAGTAGGCTGGTTGTTTTACTTGATCTAGTAGAAAGAAGACAAACTGCATGTCATTTCCGAAACTTCTCAAGTCCCGGAGCTCTCTCCACAGAGTGAATGCTCATCCCGGGTTCATTCTTGTTTTAGCTCTTTTTCTATCACTCTCTTTATTCGTCTGCTTTTGGCTGGGATTCTTTGGGCAATTCGGCTGTTCCACCCTCTGCATTTTCCATCACTGGGGATGGATACTGGGGGAACGCTATTGTCGTCCTTGTTTTGGTTACGGAATGGGTGAAGCAGTTAATTTGTGCTGTAAATTTAGCCGTCATTTTCCCTGGAAAACCGCCACATTGGCCAAGAGAATAACATGGTGAAACAAGGCTTATAGGGGACCGTGCAGTCACTTTTAACATCATAGTGACAATTTGAAGCCAAAAAGTTGTCTATTACCTCTTTAAATGGAGGGAAGCCAGTCAGAGTGTCACTAACAACAAACGAGACGGTTGTCAGGCTCCACATGTACCAAGTTCATGCAGTTTTCTCAGAGCAACGGCGAAGTTGCAACATGATCTCACATTATCACTGAAGACCGAAAGGAATTCTGGTATGGTAAGTATTGTTTTTTTTACTGCCTGTTGGTTCATGCCTTCCCCCTGCATCCCCATAACATGCAGCCCTTTCAATGCACATCTCTTTCCTGTGTGTAAATATCTCTTAGATGCATGCCACACTGTCTACGTGCTCTCCCATGTGAGTGCTGCATTCCTGTTTTGGTCTTTCATAATAGATTTTCAGCAGAACTAATGGATGGATGTTTGGCCATTGTGACTGCGTGCCGAATGACTCATAGTGTGAGTGGCACCAATAGGAAGCCTGTTCTCCTCTTAGAGCTGAAATAATTGATGGCGGCTTGTCCGCCAGCTCATCTAAATACAGCAACCTGTGCTTGTGTTAACAGAAAGCAGAATTCAGGTCAAGTCATTATGGCGTCGTCAAATGGCATCATTGTCAAACAGCTGGCGTACAGCCCACTCCTTACATGATCTATGAGACATGCTTTTTTCGTAAGGCAACATTGGTTAGATCCGCAGAAATCAGAAGACGGAATTCGCCGGCAGTTGCGTTTAAAAGACCTCGTTAAACCGCAGTTGTAGATTCTTTAGCCCCTTAAACGTGACACATTTCTGTCTCAAATGGAATATGTGGGTGTAACATCCTGTAGAGAGGGATTATATCCGGATGTTTGGGATTTGATTGGGTGCTCAGAAGCCGCTGGAAGTTGTAGAAGGATGCATAGCAGTAGTCGGCCTCTTGCCCTCCACCCTCACTTCCAAATATCCTCTCTTATTCTCTCTCTCACTTTCACATTGTGTCTCATCATCCTCATCTATAGCCTCTGTGAGTTTTCGTTTAAACCTCTGTGTTTTCAGCATCAATGACTCGCACCATCCTGCAAACCAGCCTTATAGCTTATCATATCTGAGCTCGCACAGGATACTCATGGAGTTACACGAAAGCATTCGTACGCACTCACACACAGTCATGTCGAGCCATCGTGAAAAGTGGTAGCCTGCTGTTTTTGTTCCTCCTGGTCTCCGGAACCTGTCAGGAGCCTCTGATACTGTTTTTTAATGAGCAGAGTCTCTCCTCAAACACTTGCTCCGACTCAGGTCTGTTGCTGTGTGTTTGCCGTCGTAGCTCTGACCAGGGGAGGCATGCAGGTCTGCGTCCCAGGGCTAATTGCTGCTACTTGGCTGATAGTCTGTCTGTGCTCTGCTCTCATTGACTCCCTGGACTCCGGGGGGATTCCTACAAGCACCCAAAGACAAACAAACCTGGGCGGACAATCGATACCAGATGCAAGAGATACTGCTCGGTGCAGCTGCTGATTAAGATTCTCCTGCGATGTGTGCGTGCGTGTGTGCGTATGTGTTTTATAAGTGAGTGAGTATGTGTGTGAAGGTGTTTGCTGATCGCCCCCCTGTCCTCGAGAGCTAACTGGAATCTTCAGCCGGGTCCCTAAGTGCTTTATATGATTTTGATAAGGGGGAATGAAAGAGTTCAAAGGCACCCTCGCAGAAACACCACACTAATGCTCCCAGTTAATTATTCCCTGAGATTGTTTATTCAAAGTAAATTGATATTTACTGTATGGCGTGTCGGATTGGCACCAAATTTGACAGTGCAATTCCTTTGGCCCTTAAAAATACACATGCTGAGTATGAAGCCGTTGAGATGAATGGTTCTTGAGCCACGTACAGAAAGAGACAAAGATTCCTTGCTTTATAGTTAGATAATATTATTTAATTTACAAGTTTCCATTTTAAAAGTATTGAAAACAATTCAATGTTAAAAGTCTAATGGTGTCAAATGTTGTGAGATATGTGACATATATTTTCCTTGTGGCCAAAGAAATTCGGAACGACTTCTCATGGCATGACGCGTCTCCGTGTGCCGCCAACTATCAGGCAGTGCTGTGCCTCACCCCGTCTCCCCCTCCAGTCGTTCCCCTTCCCCTCCTCTCTGTGCTCATGTTTGCTTTTGTTCTCATCTCCAGCCCGACTGACTCACAATGATGATCTTGACCAAGCACAGGGAAAGGTCAAGGTTGGTTGGTAAATTGCCTCAAAGCAATCAGCCTCGTCTCTCGGCGCTAACAGCGTGAGCTCTCTGTCTCCATCGCCATCTCTCCGTCTCTCCTTTTTTGTCTCTCTGTCTCCATCTCTGTGTTTACCCGGGGGGTTGGGGTGTGGGGGTCGGGTTGGCATTGGCAGCAGCAGGGGGAGACCTGCTTTGAAGTCTTGGCTCTGACCGGCAGCTGAGTGAGGGCTGGGTGACTTGAAAGCGTAACAGCCTGGGTGACATTTCAGCACAGACCAGCATGGCCCAGCAGTGTGCGTGTGCGTGTGTGTGGACAAGAGAATGTCTCATGGCCTCAGCTGTCCTCAAGGACTATTTGCCTCCGCACCAACGGGACTTCCTTTCATTACATGAAGATCAGAATCGCCATTTCGACCTCTAACCGTTCACTCGCCACTGGGATGCAGTGCTACAACTGATGTCCCAGTTATAAATACACAGTCGATGACTCGATCCTGTACACAGATATCGCATGAGCCATGGTTACGCATTGCATTCGAGGTGATCTCCTCAATTTCCAACAAGGCTCAAGAACAGCTTCCTTTTGGTCGACTGCTCTTTCCAGCCCAGTGTGTCTGAGTAGCTTTCATCTGATGGCTTCACGCGCATGAAAGACTTTGACTTATTGTGTCACACAGTAGCCACACACTCAGCCAAACATCAAACGTCTTCATCTACCGGTCGCTGGTGTGTGTGTGCCTCTCTGTCTGTCCTGTAAATGCTGTAAACAGGTGTTAACATGTCAGCCCACAAGTTGCCACATGCCGCTGTGTCATGATCTCCTGAACAGCTGTCGCCCGCCATTGTATGTGTGAGTGTCGTGGGTGAGTGTGTGAGAGAATATTTTTACTGTAAAGGTTATAAATGGTGGCGAGAGGAGCTTTAGCGTTAGATTTTGTGCAAAGCCAAGGTCAAACAAAGACCAAGTGCAAACACTGAAAGGAGGCAATAAAGGATTTCTTGGAAATCATAAGGAATTTTCTTCTGCTATACAGTATCTCTACTACCAGTTTTCCCCCTCTCTTTGCCCGTGTCTCTCAATTAGAGAAGCAGCTAATAATGCCTTGAGTGTAAACGTACATTTCTTTCCTCAGGTGAAAATCGAGGAGCTGGACTACCATCACTTCCTGCCCCTGTTTTTCGACGGCTTGTGCGAGACGGCTCATCCGTACGAGTTCTTCGCCCGCCAGGGCGTCCATGACATGCTGGAGCACGGAGGCCCCAAGATCCAGCCTGTCATTCCCCAGCTCATCATCCCCATCAAGAGTAAGTCTGGGACAGCATCTGCACTCACGGTTTCACCAATCACACACATCGCAGCTCCTTTCCTGAGCAGCCCTGTGTGAAGGGGAAATGTGTTTTCACCTCAGCACTCAAACATCTTACACACATTGAATCTACAACAGCTTAAATACAATTAGATTATTTTCAACATTATTCCATGTAGCTCTAAAGAAAGTGAAGAAGAGCGACATAAAAGGAGGACAATTCTGCATTTAAAATATGTGGCAACTTGATATTATATTTAGATACTTTGTATAATTGCTCAGGATTATCACTGCAATCTCAAACAGTTAAGATACAGCAACCATTTAATTAATCTAGGCGGCAGCGTGGCTCTACTGTCTTTGCTAACCCCTCTTAGGTAAATATTGTTATTTCATGACTGATTGACAGTTGTCTGCTCGGTGACAGATTGCAGCCCTAATTCATATTTTTGCATGTCATCGTTAAATTAATCACTGTTTTGATGACAGCATCATTACAATTTAATTTCTGTTTTCTGTCTAATCCCAAGACCAGAAGGGGTTCCCAGTTGCTGATTGTGTAACTATGAATTAGAATCACACACACACACAGGTTGTGGGCACAAATTGAACAAAGCTCTACATAGTGTTTAGTTGGTGGGAAACCTGATGTTAAGCAACGTGACATTAGGTAACACTAAGAATGTCCTTTGTAATATTTTATATAGCTGATGTATTTCTTCAAAATTGGCCTAGCTTGAAAATAAATAATGGAATAAATCAAAAATATTAAAGAAATTATCAATCTTGAATGGCTAAATAAATATTAATACCATTTGATTCATATCTAATGTATTTCTAAAATGTAATAACACGTTTTTGAATAATTCTGCACAGTTTCAAAGCCTCTCTTGACACGGCAGTGGAGTGTCACCAAACCGAGAGCAACGTGCTTTACCAGGAATAGACTCACCTGTCTCGCACTACAACAGGTTCTAACGTTACCATAGGACCAGTCCTGGGACAAGTCCTAATTTGGCTTCTTGGTCATACAGTTCCTATTATTAAATTAACCCTCAGGGCGACGCGTCCTTGCTTCTGCATTTGCCGGCAGAAGGTGGCTCTGAAAGCATGCCTGATAATCTGCCATGAATGTGGTGACGTGCCAGATTTAACTGCTGTCGAGGTTGTACCTCCTTACCTTTCCACACTGACCACATTGACCACATTTACACACGCACGCACGCACGCACACAAAAGTTGGCAGATGGAGTTGAGCGGAAAGGTCATGTTGCAAGACTTCAAAAATAGACCTCAGAATGTAAGTTAATGTGGACAAGAAAGGTTTCCTGTGGCGAGCACGAGGAGGATCAAGGTACCAGTGGAGTTAGAGGAATGCAGAGTGTGGCTTTTGTTAGAAAAATTCAGCACAAATCCAGGCACACACACACACACACACACACACACACACACACACACACACATACACACACACACGTTGTCTTTTGTTTGGCAATGCTGCCAAGTCAGAGTGTCAGTTTCAAAGTGGGAGCCTCTAAGTGGCGCCCAGTGAGTCTGAGATAGTGTTCAAGTCATGGACAGTTGGCTGGTGGTGTGTGTGTGCGTGTTCCCTGTGTGTGTGTGTGTGTGTGTGTGTGTGTGTGTGTGTGTGTGTGTGTGTGTGTGTGTGTGTGTGTGTGTGTGTGTGTGTGTGTGTGTGTGTGTGTGTGTGTGTGTGTGTGTGTGTGTGTGTGTGTGTGTTGGACGTCTTTGGAGGCAGAGGGGCGTGACGGCCAACACTAGGCAGGGCTGTTGGAGACACAGAGACACAGTGAAAGACTGACCCTGGCACAGTCTGTTACCGCCCTACATGTGGCACTGAACTCACACAGCAAAGCCAGAGGGGCTTTCACGTCTTTATGTCACATGAAGGCCACTGTAGGTTTGCCTGCAGGCTTGTGAAGGGGAACCTGGTTGGTTCACTTCTAGATGCCACTAAATCCCACACACTGGCCCTTTAAATATTTGGACGGCCCGATGTCCGTTTTGCCCTTCATCGAGAGGCGCCCACTTTACACACGACTAGACATTATACAGAGAGTGACTGGGCCACTCGCTAACTTCGGCTCTAATTTATAAACTCAAACCCCTGAGCAGTTTGGGACATTTGCCTCTGGGAGGCCAGACCAAAGGTGATGGTTGTGCTCCTCATGAAAACACACACTTCTCACAGATAATGGAATTTTAAATGGACTGCTCCTTATTAACTTCTTGGTTTATTAAAAACCAGGCCCGTTTCACCGTCCACAAGGCAAAGCCGCCAGTCCGTGTCTCTGTTGCAGATTAATTACTTTCCTATGGCGCACGGAATAAGGAGGGATGATGGAAAGAGGGGGAGGGGGAGTAAAGAGCCGTCTGCAGTTTAAAATGGCAAGATATATATTTTTCTCCTCTGACGTTAATACATCTTCAATGTGGCTGGCAGCCTCTTATCTGCAGAGCGACTGAGTCATGTCAGGCCCTGGTGAATTTTGATGATGACTGCAGGTCACCCAATGAGAATACACAATGAAGAAGGCTCTGTCTGACATTATACTTTGAGGCCCTGTCCTCAGTGACTCAAAACGCTGAACTCTTTCCCACTGTACATTGGATTGACTTCATCCCACACTCTAGAGACTATCGGTAAAATAAGATGTGAGGACGAAAACGGGAAATCAAAGGATGTGGATTTAATGGTAATTTTAACTATTGTAAATTAGGTCTCTCACTCATGTCAGTAAACATTTTCTTGAGTTTATGGTCTTAAACGCTAGTTTCAAGTCTTCCCCAATACAGCCTGATGTTCATTTAGTAAATTATGGTCTCATTTAGAATAAAATAGACGATATATCACCATATGCATTTGCACGTGGATACAGCGTGATTGACAGCGTGATTGACAGCTAGTACAGTCCAATCAGTGTGGTTTGCAGGTGTAGGCGCTCCTTTGTCTGGTTGCAAAAAAAGGCTGGTCAAAATACTAAACTTGAGGCTTCAAAACGGAAGTTTTGAAACCAGTGGGTGACGTCACGGTGGGTTGCCACTTGATTCTAGATGGTGTTTTTTCCCAAGTGGAGCACTGGGGAAATAATTGAAAAAAGCTGAGTGTGCAGAGGAAAAATAGCAAATCAGCTTATATGAAATACTGATATGTCTTTAAGGAAAGGCAACAAAAAAAATCATCATTATCACGGTGACTTAAAGAGAAAGGGTAAACTGTTACTGAAATGCTGTGGTTTGGGTTTTTCCGGCCCCTTTTAAATAGGGAGGAGGATTCAGAGCCGTGCCTCTTTTGAGCCTTGGTTGATTGGCTTAACATTTGTTCAGCTTTGAACCAAAATGAGAATTTCATTACAAGGAGATCCTCAGTTACGCCTCTGCGACGGAACATCTTCTGATCTGAAAAGTGTATTTATACTCTGAGCAAGAACAATTCACGCTAAACTCTCCCAACGTGTCTCCCCTACCTCTGACATTTCACGGGAAAGAGAATACAAGGTCACCATTGTTTTATTTTCACACCGAATACTGAAGCAGGTCTTAGCATGAATGGATGATTACTTTATTCTGATTCATCCCATCACAGGTTTTCTACCAGTATTAATATATCAGGTCCTCAGCTGCCCGCTCCGCCACTCTTAATTTTTTTTTCTTTTTTCCAGTTAGACGAGAGTGCCAATGAATAATTGAACAGTCCCTCAGTCCAAATGTCACAACAGGGAAAATTGTTTGCGCTGGCTGGTAATTAGAATTTCATTGTTTGTTATGTAGGTCTGAAATTCCTGTCATTCCACATTCCACCTTATCTTGTTTGATGGCAGATATCGCCGCGCTTTTCTGTCTGCGGAGACACTGAGGCCCGAGATGGAGAAGATGACATGACGCACAATACATTCGCTCGTTCAGCATCATCTCAACCGCTGCAGGCCTCACACACACTCACACCGTCACCGACGCAGACAAAGACACACGCCAAAGCTCTCATAAGCTGCTTTCAGACATGCGCTGAAGTCCAGACATTTTCCTTAAATTCTCCTTGGGGGCTGTATGGGACAGTGTAAATGTGAAAACACGGCAGGAAAATATACGGACAATTCACAGCGAGAGAGTGGGCATGTTGATGACTTTAGACATAAGCCCCACTGAATAAGCCAGAATGTTTTCTGTTGGTGTGAACGCGTCTGACTCGGACAATCTCCTGCTGCCTGCAGCATATGTGAAAGGCAAACTGCGGAAAAAAAAATTCTGGACATTGTTTGCATACACAAATGGACCTGGTTCAGTTTTATAATTGACTCTCATACATACCCGAAATTAGATCCTACTATAGACCTTAAATGTTACATGAATTTATTTATATATTGTTTTATTCCTTTGGCCCATCAGCTTCCTGTTCTTTATGAGATTCTTCCACATTAGTACAACTTAATATTTCACTGCCGCCATGGTCACCACCGCCTGCTCTTAGGACTGAAGCTGACATTTTGTCTGATTGCTCATAATGCGATTTTTTTTCTCGTAATCTGTGTGTGTGTGCTTGCTTGTGTGATGTATCAGTGTGTGACTCTTTTGTGTGTGTGCGGGTGTGTGCACATGTGTGTGAAAGTTTTCTATTTGCATATGAGCTGTCTTAACACAGGCGGTGGGGGAGGCATTATGCTATTCGCTGAGTGCTGTCACACAATATTTTAGGCTTGTTGGTCTCTTCCTGTCTCTTTCTTCTCTGTCAATTTGAATGTAGTGCCTGCAATGGAGAGTGTTAGGATGTCGTCGCTTATCTCACTGATATTTTATTGATATGTTCGTTGATTTTGCTGATCGATTTCCCAAGGAACAGAAAGGAATTCTCAAGAGTAGAATCAATGTTGCTTTTTTTCGAAACCCTTGTTTTGTTGTAGCATTACGTTGGTTATCAGAAGAGAGGCCATGTGTAGCTGATTATCACTATTTTGCAATTAAAGTAGCAATGGTCAGAGCAGAGCTGGTGATCGGGAGTATGGTTTATCTGATAATGTCACGAAGTCGAAGGTTCATGTTTTCTATCACGTTACATTTCTAACATTGTAGAGAACGATACATGAAAGACAACACCATCCTTACCAATGGACCTGTAGATGACCCTCTACTATTCCCTCTTTATCTACATCTCTAGAATTGGTTTCTGTTTCCAAGATATGTGCCTATATCATATTACCACTTGCCTTTGTGTAGCAAAGCATTAAACAAGCAAAGGTTTGTGTATTTAATGAGAAGAGCTGCAGAGCAGCTGCTGAGGGGCGGGTTGAGATAGGGATGGAACTAATTATCATATTTATAGACGTGCTGATACTTAGCTAGGCAAGGATTTAGATTTACTGTACATTCAAGCAATTTAAAGGCCATGAGGGGGGGTAACGATTCTAAAACCAGGATGGAGACCATAATCCATAATCTCGTATCGCGACAGATTAACGGAACTGATTTGGAAAAATCGTTACAGCCCTTTCTGAGGAGCAGACATGAGCTTAATCATTGACAGGAGCAAAACTTGTACAGTCCCACCAATAAATTAATTTAAGTCGGTGTGATTATAGCAGGAACATCTGTAAAACACTTGGCATATTCAATATTTATTTTAAAGGCCCGAAATCAGGCTTAAAATGTTGTGACCTTTGCCATATTAAGAATTTGATTCATCCAGTTTCGTCAATTAGTTTTTCCTGTTTTTAGTTTCCCAGCTCCTGGTGTCACTGCCCACACTCTAGGTCCTTCTTTGTTTTGACTCGAATGTTGTTGGAGTTTATTTGTGCCTTTCACTTTTGTTGTTGTGTGTGCTTACTTGCAAAATAGGTGCTGTGGTGCTGTTGCGGTTCTCTTTTTGCCAGAGTAGGCATCAAATGGCAGTTTAGGGTTTCATTAAGAGAAAAAAAAGCTTTGTTCTGTTTTTCTAAATAGGATTGTGCTGTTTTAGACTGACAGTCTGCACAAAAGGGAATCACCAGCACTCACGCTGAAGCTCACACACACACACACACACACACACACACACACACACACAGACACATACAAAACCTAAAACATGTGTAAAGAACGGAAAAAAATAGTCAGTCTCAGTTGCTAATCACAGTTATTTCCCGAGCCTTTGCCCTCTGCCTGTCACATCTCTTTATCTCTTTCTGACATTTTGTCTTTTGTTATTTCTCCCACCTTTCCTCTCTCTCTCTCACTCTCTCTCTCTGTATTTGCCTCTTTTGATCTTTGCAGCCCTCCATCTCTCCCACCATCATTCCTTTTTGTTCTCTTTATCAGTGGGAGATGGAGTTAAGTGCAGCTGTAGGCCAAATAGCCCGGTGATTGGCTCTCACTTACCCCTGCCTCCCCAGTGCATTTGAAATCACTGATTGCAGACAAGCAAGTCTAAATCAAAGCCCAGCTATAAAGGAAATGGTTTCGAGGGAAAGTGTGTGTGTGTGTGTGTGTGTGTGTGTGTGTGTGTGTGTGTGTGTGTGTGTGTGTGTGTGTGTGTGTGTGTGTGTGTGTGTGTGTGTGTGTGTGTGTGTGTGTGTGTGTGTGTGTGTGTGTGTGTGTGTGTGTGTGTGTGTGTGTGTGTTTTGGTGGAGTGTGTTAAGATTTTTGTGTACTTTGGATGTGTGTCTCCTAAAACCCACTCGCATGAACCATATACTCGCAACACCTGGTTCAAAACCTGACTTGACTTTTTTATTTCTCTCTCTCGAATGATCTCATCCTCAATTTCCTGACCTTTGCCGTTTGTCCTCACCTGCAGACGCCCTGAACACGAGGAACCGCCAGGTGATCTGCACCACGCTCAAGGTCCTGCAGCAGCTGGTGATGTCCGGAGACAAGGTGGGAGCGGCTCTGGTGCGGTACTACAGGCAGATCCTCCCCATTTTCAACATCTTCAAGAACATGAACAGTAAGTTCCAGAAATGCAAATGGTCGAGTGTTAATTGACGGACAGATGGTGTGTCAGCGTGATGGGACTCCATCGCTTTTGTGCAGCAGTCCTTGCGCAAGCTTGTCCCGTTCTGTTCTAAATCTTTTTTTTGTGTTAGTGCTTCTGCTGTGTCAGTGAATTGATGAACAAGCAAGCATTCACCAGGCTGTGAAAGGCAGTGATTGATATTGACATGTAGTGTGTTCCCTGCACTTTTGCTGTGATTTGGTTAAACCAGGGGATCCCACAGAGATGCTCAGCTCTGACGAATGCAATGCAGAATTTAAATGTCTGTTCATGTTCGGTTCCTGTGAATCTTACGACTTTCTGTCAGGAACATCCTTTTTTCAACGTATTCTTTTCTCCGTGGACCCGATATATGCGCCTGTCGCCGAATCCCTTTTTTCCCTTTCTTCCCTCCACTTAAAGAGCCATTTGACAGAGGCGCTCCACTTTGTCCTTTCTGCTGTCCGTCAGGCTGCATTGTGTGGGGCTGTTGAGCGGGGGACTTTGTCCTTGCTCCCTCTGAAAGCCCCCACCTGAGTGGACCGGTGGAGATCAGCCTCAGATAGGCCGACCTCTTTGTGTGGCTGCGTCAAAGCACTTAGCATGGCGTGACATGATGTGGGCCCATTGAAGGTTTGCGAGGAACAACCAAACCCAAATACTGCTCACCACAATGAGTATGGATGCGGAGTGACTTGTCAATCAAGTCATTTAAACACAGGCTTTAACAGGAGAAAATACGGCGCTTTGGTCTCATAATCAATATCCAATTTGAATCTCTTGTCTCTTTAATTCGCTTACATTATCTGTTACTATTTGCTCATGTCTAAAAAAAAGAAGAAGGAGAGCTGCGAGAGATAGCGGGGAAAGACAAAGGATGGGAAAGAAAAGCCTCCCTTATTAGCAAATCTCCTCTCTAAATTAGCTGTCAAATAAATCCCCTAAACCATTTTGAAGCGTGAGTTTCTCCGCTGTGGCGCAGGCTCAGCAGTTGGCTGGTGAAACCCCACCAGGAATAGTTTTATCTGTATCTCGTATAGTTACTGTGCCGGCCTGTCTACCTGCCTGCCTGCTTGTCTGTCCTCCACTGGCGAGCATCGATTAAACCTGAGCCAGCCTCTCACCTGGCAGACGTCCCTGCTACTGACCTCTCCCACAGAGACCGTCCCGGGCCAGAGAGGGGTCCACACAGTTGCCAAAGCACCGGACCCGATCTGCTCGACGAGCATGATGCTTCCTGTTCAGCAATTTACAGGAATCCAATAGATTTTACCTCTATTTTAAGTTTTAGTTGATAGAGAGGCATAACGTTTTACCAAAGTATGTTAGTAGTAAGATGGATGGATTGATAAATAAGCTCCTTTCAGTCCTGCACCGAAGTCCGGTCTTTTCCTGAACTTTTCCTGAGTTGCTGTGAGACCGTAAATGTTGCTCTGGACATTTTCTAGGAAATATTCCTGCTGTTACGAACACGTCTGACTCCGTCAATCTCCTGCTGCGTTCTTTATATGTGAACGGCACCAAATTTTCCAGACGTTTTACGGAGATCATGTCTGAAAACGGCTATAGACAGAAATAATCTTTCCCAATATTTTTATTTCTCCATTTGGAGGTTTTACCATCAGATGAGCTGTCAGTTCATTTCCTGCACTTCCCAATCGCTGCAAACACATAACGACGGAGAATAGACGCGCCTCTCTTAGGAACTGTGTAAACCAGAACTGTGTTCTCAAAAACACAAATCTTTTAGGGCTGTTGTTCCCTCACACTCTCTGTCTCTCTCTTCTCTCTTCAGTTTTATGTGATTTGTTTATGCCAAAATCAAAGCTTTCATTGAAGTCCATTTATGATCTAATATCACTTAAATACACCTCCAGTGCCAATCCCACGCTTGGTCAGTCGTGTCAACAGGAGTCAGGCTTTCGCGGACAGACCCCATCATTGTGTTTGTTACACTATGGGAGAAGCAGGGGACTGTCGAGCAGTGTGTGTGGTAACATCTCCTTTTGGCTCTCCCACACTGTAACTCACAGAGCTTGCATGGCATCCCTCTAATCTCCTGAGCCACAACGGGGCCACTGTCCAGCATGTGCCAAGTGTGATCGTGTGTGTGTGTGAGAGACTACATTTGTGTACATCTGTCATGAATAGTTCTCTGTTGTGTCCCGAACAGTGTGCAGCTGTTTGATTCAGTATAGATGAATCCCCAGCATTCTGCCTGTGTGTCTCTCTCTGTTCACTGTTGTTCAGGTCTGCCAGCCTTGGGCACATAATGCTCCTCCAGATGTCTACTGCGGGCTCACACACATATATACGCACAGGCACACATATCACACACTGTCCCAGCCGAGGCCACACAACCTGACTCTGTCCCCGTCTCCCGAGTTGTTTGAGCTGCGAATCAATAGGCTGACAGCCACCGCTGTGGGGTCAGAGCTACAGTTAGATATCAGCAGCATCTCATCATGGGACAGATCCCCTAGGCCGTGCTCACACTCCTGCCGCGTCGCTCCCACATTGAGACAGGGTTGTGACCTGTTAAATTGGTCTGTATACGGGCCTTATCTGATCCATTTTTTCAGGGTCAGAGCTGGGACTTTAACAGCCATCTCCAAACGGGCCCCTGGGTGTCCTTTCACTCGGGCAGAGCACCGGACCTCTGACCGGGAGAGCACACTCTGGGATCCAGGCCTCTGAAGGAGGAGAGGTTCCATTGTTCAATGAAAAAGAAAAAAAGAAAAAAACCCAAATATGCCAGTTTAACTTCAAGCAGCAGACTAGCATTCTTACCACTGACGTAGTAATGTGTCATTTTGAATTGTACAGCGATCACATACTATCAGCATCCTCGATGTACCCCTGTGTCCTCCGAATCAGCTCGTTCAGCTTTTGTTTACTTTGTGCCTTTTGTCAATCAGCTGTGTGTGTTTATGTGTGTGTGTGTGTGTGTGAGAGAGGGAGAGAGAGAGAGAGACAATGCTGAGGAGAGTGTAAGATTTCCTCCAATGTGATTTGCACGGCTCTCTTGTTTGCTTGCTGTGATGAATCTTATCCCTAATGAAATGCAACAACGTTCCTTATGAGGCAGAGATGTGCTCCCTCATCCAGCAAATTCCCGCTCTCAGTTCGATGGAAGGAAGGAACTCATCTACTGTACGTTATCGAGAGGAAGAGGGGAAGGGACTTAGTGGGATTTTGCGAGGCAGCGGAGCAAATTGAACTGCACATAAAATATTCTGGAATTTTGAATAGGGGTCTGATGGACGCCAATACTGGCCTTATTTAGTAGGTCATGTTACAGCCAGACATGAACAAACCCACATGAAATCCACATTCTTCCTTCGTAGTCTTTATAAAATTCAATATTTCACCTGGGGCAGGAAAACCCGGCGCAACACTTGCGAACATTTGCATTCTCACATACAGCCCTTCTGGAAGATCTAAGGAAAATGTCTGGACTTCAGTGAAGTCATTCAGAGTTCAATTTATTACAAGGAGGACTGGAGTTGACACACCCAGTCCAGTGGTACCACACACTGAGTATATCTTGAAACAACTGACTGATAAATGGTTTGGTTCCGCAACATCTTTTTTCATTCAGATTCAGTATTTGAAGCATACACGGCCATGGACAACATAAGGGGATGTTTTTCATGGCGTCTTCAGCCTCTCAGTGGTTGTTTGTTGTGTCTGTACGTTGTTGATGTTTGCCTGGAGGGCTCTCCTGGTGTTAATTTCAGCCCTACACTGAAGCATTGTTGTTGTTGCCCTGAAGATTTTCTCCACTTATTCGCGGAGGTGTGGGTCCTTAAACTCCTATTCATCACTGACAAAACTCTCTTTCACAAACACAACTTAACACACTCGTACATACAGCATTTTGCTCTCACACACAAACACACACACACACACACACACTGCGGTGATCTGGATCATTTGGCCTCTTTTATCTTCCTGCTAGGAATGTGGCCAGCTATGATAAGGTCTCACCCACACGCATTGCTTAGCGCCCACACACACACACGTGCGCGCGCAGACATTGTGATAGTGGCTCTTTGTCTTCTGTGCCTCGGCGACTGGTGAGGTTTTTGTGTTGGTGACAGATGAAGTGCTGTGGCTGGCCACTCTGTCTTCCCCCCTTGGGCCTGGTTTATTTGTGCATCACATGGCACAAACACACACGCACAGTCGCGCACACACACCGCTCATGCTGGACGTCTATATGAATGCAGTGGATCAGTTACAGCCCGTGCTGATTGCTGGAATGGAAATAAACAGGAAAAAGCTGGCTGACCACGCAACCTCTCCCAGACAGACGGATGGGGACAGAGGAACATGAAGCCAAGGACACAAACTCACACACATGTTACTGCCATGCTATGAAATGACTGTCATGGACTCACACGCACACGCATGAACACACAGACAGGCAAATCGAATCCAAAGCATTTTTTCCCAGACTCATTTTTTATCTGACAGAAGGACAAGCGTATGCCAGTGTAGTCAGCCACCTGTGCTGTTGTCCACGATACAACATAATGCTCCCGCTTCCTGCCAGAACACTGCACTGTTGCATGCCCCCGTGATATTGAAGTTAATTCCTGGGGATTCCCATTCACAAACATTTGCTTTATTTAAATTTCCTTTTCCAGCTGCCATTGAAAAATGTATTCACTGCCATGCTTTCACTGTGTACACAGCCACACAACGTAGGGGACCATGCTCCCCACCCACCCACACCCATCTACCCACCCACCGACCCACCGACCCCGCGTACACGCAGACGCACACACAGACAAACTCATGGCCCCCATGTAATCCATCATCCTCCATACACACGCAGCTCCGTGTCCCTGTGGACAACAGAGCACACTCCTCATCCTCTGCCCCTGTCTCCTCTTCCATGTACCTCTCTCCAACAGGAGATATATATCTATCTATCAAGCAATCACCGTCTGCCAAGACCCCTCCGCCATTAAAGTACAGGAAGAGTGTGGAGAAACAGAGGAAGAGAGAGAAAGAGAGAAAAGAGAGATGGAAGGATAGATAGCGAGAGTGAGTGAGAGATGAAATCCAGGTAATATCAAGCCTGCGTGGTCCTACCTGCTCTAGTGTTAGCATGCTTCACAGCACATAATGGCTTTTTTTCTCTCTTCCCTCCTGAAGCTCAAGAAAAGACAGTGGAGGAAAATAGTGGAAATATATATTTTATATTAATTCAGACCCCCCTCCTTCTCGTCCCCCGACTCCGCTATCTCTCCTCATTCCCGGACTCCTTCCGCCTGCGGATATGCCCACCTGGCTCTGTTAATTTCTATTGTCAGCAGGTCTGACGCAGAGCAGCCAATCAGGTGCGAGCGTGAGCCCCTGGGCCTGCAGTCGCTCTGCGGCTCCAATTTAAAGGTCAGCTGATAAGCGGCCAGATTCATGCATAATCGGGGGCTGCACTGCAGGCAGACAGACAGACTGTTCCAAGAAAACCAACTCACACAAACTCAAAAGATACGCGCGCGCACACACACACACACACACACACACACACACACACACACACCATCCTCTGGTCCAAGATTGACCCTCTCAAACTTTTTTTTTTTTACTTTGCAGACTTGGATGGACACGTTTGACCTTTGCGTTCCCCGCAGGAACATATTTGTGTCTCTATTGTTCCCACAGGTTGGATAATGTACTCTCACTAATTGCTCGAGAGAAGAAGAAGAACTTGGCTTTGTGTTTGTTGATTTGTTCATTAATTTGTACATAGTGCCTTTTTTTGCAATGTGAAGCACTTAGGGGATTTATGGGATCCACTCTTTAAATGGCACAGATCCCCAAAGCTGGCAGTGTGCAAAATGAAATGGAATTTGTCGTCTTTGCACAGTTTGCAGCTTTTGCCCTGCACCACTTCGATCGCTTTAGTGTGGACGCTGGCCAGCAGCACTTGCGCGAGCTCGATCGCTCCTCCCCCTCCCCACAGTATATGATATAATTGCTTTATTTCTGGTTTAATCAATTCCACATTTCTTCATTCCATTTAACTTTTGAGTTTGCAAAGATGCAACAACATTAACAAATCCAGTGCAGTCTAACTCGAGTCATTCAGAAAGTGACCAGAAAAAAAAAAATCCCACTCTCTTAATGTACAGTTTTGTCAGGACTGTCAGGACTGTACCAAAAAGGTGTCAATGTTATTCTGTAATTTTATATACCTTAGTTGTAGTGTTGTTCTAGATTTTGTTCTACTGTAAATGTCTGTAATGGTTGTAAATTGCCATTTAAACACGCCAATAGACTTTATTCAAGCCCAAAACAATTATTCTACGTTATACCATGCATTTTAATATCAAGTATGTCACAGAAAAGTCTATCTGCTATTTAACATCTTAAAATTATTTACCCAGCGTCTGTGTGATGCTCCTCCAGGTGTCTCTTCGGGTTTGTGCTTTTCCTCCCAGTGATCCGGCAGCCGTGGGGATTTCATTGTGTTTTATTTGAAATGGGCCCAAACCCTGGTTTGGTTATGTTCTTTTTCCTGCTACAGGGAATTGTTTGGTCCAGTCTGGGGCCGTTGCTGTGCTGCTGTGCAGAATCAACAGAAATCTGATTCAAGTGCCTATAGGAAGAGAATCGTGCAGCGCAGCAATTCAAGGAGGAACCTTATTCTTTTTCCTCACCAACAGAATATTAGTGTCTTCTTACTGTTTCGTGACGTTGTCGTCAAGTCATCTTCAAATCATCTTCAAGTCATCTTCTCATTTCACTCGTTGCCAAACACATTTCCTCATTGTTTTCATTAACAGAATTAAAGCTAACCAGTAGTCCTCAATCTCAGCGGGGCTCCTCCTTTCATTCCCTCTAATCCAAGTGGCTCTCAATTACCTAATTGGATGAGTTACGAGGGTCCTTTCCCTCTCTCCGTTCCCTCCCCTTTCAATGAGATTAACACACTGTAATTAATGAATTTGGGGCACTTTGGAATGATTTTGCGGGATTGTCCGCGCTCCGGGGGCCTGACAAGTGAAACAAAATTATCGAGTTGTCGAAGTTTGACAATACAGTAAGATGAATAGTGTTAATATTACCTGTGTTTGCGAAAAGACACGTGATCGTTGAACATGTAGTGCTATGTGAACGTGGATCGGGTTGATAGTGGTCTGCTTTGTTGTTATTCCCACCAGAGTGTCTGTGGGCGCCAGCCATTTGATTTGCCAAAGAGCGACGACTTTCTGATGTAATCTATTTATCATGTCTCTCCTTGTGTACGAATCTGTGTCCTTGCGTGTGTCATGACTTCCCAGTAGCGAGCGGGGAGCGCTCCTGCAGGCTCCCACCGCATCACTGTGTTTGACATCTCCGCAGGCAGCCGGCGACAGAATGCTGGTGTGTGTGCAGACTTTTTGTCCAGCCCACTTTGGATCAGCATTCGCAACCTGCGCCAGGTTGCCCGTCAGCTTTCATAAACAGCCCGACTTCACCAACAGGCCCGCCGCTCCAAAGTGGGGAAAAAAATGCACAGTTTGGATCAACAAATAACAAATAGCATTTCAGCAGCCCCCCTAACTTACTGTCCAATGCATGGACACATATTTACAAGTGAAATGAAAATAGGTTTGTATTACCAGTGTCAGGATAAAGTCCTACCTGTTTGCCAGATGTGGGCATAAATCTAAATACTCTGAATTAAAAAATAAAAAATAAATAACTGACATTTATATATATATATAATGTAATCTTAATTTTGGGGATGCAAGATTGATCCCGGATACGTTCATGGACTATTGAACTGCATTTTTTTTTACAAATTCTAGAAAAAAAGTATGAATGAACTTGATTTTGAACCAGCCATTGTTTGGAAATTGCTCAGGATGGTCGAGCGAGACCTCAGTCGGGCATTGTCAGTCATCGACACCATTGTCAGTCATCGACACCATTGTCAGTCATCGACACCTGTCATTCCTAGGGTCTGTCTCCTGTCTGTCTGCGTCTTTAGAGACCGGGCTCCCGATCACTGCCCTTTTCCCTGACAGAGGTAACCTTATCTCCTCCGCTCTCACCCAGACATGCCAGCATGCGCCAGTCACAGTCCTCACTCTCTCTAATGGATGTAATTGAAGCCTAATCTAACATACTAATGCACGCTACTCCCTGAGACCCCCCCCTAAACAACAATCCTCCCCCCAACCCACACAGATCCCTATAAGGTTGTCGTCCCAGACAAGCCTTGTCCCACATCCAGACGACACGTTTTGGCTGGCTCCTATCTCTAATGTTTCCATCTGGCCCCATGGCTCACATTCCGCTAGCCATCACAGAATATGAGGACAGAGAACTTCTAGTGAGTGCAGCACAAAATTATTGCTGCTGTTAAAATCCTATGAAGTAGCGGTTGTTGTTTAAGTTATTATTTTCCTATCTTTCATTATTAAGTCTTAAGACAAAAAATGATTCCACTGTCAAATTAAAGGAAGCCACAACAGTGGGCAGATGTCAATGTCCATGCAGAAGAACAACATTTATCAGTTGTGTTCTTCTCCCCAATTTTTTTTCTCACCTCATTGGCTGCCAGTTAAATGTAGGATTAATTTTAAGCGTTGTCTGGCCCGCTGTTATATTACGGAGCTACTAACTCCCTGCGCTCCAAGTGGTGACCTAGGAATCTTGTAGCCAACATTTGCCAGTAGTTCCTGAGTCAAGGCTGGTAACTAAAGGTGGCCGGACTTTTGCCATCAGGAACCTGCGGCTCTGTAATTCCATGCCTGAGGAGATCAGATTTTACCAGCATGTAACCTTTTTTAAGACATTTTATAGGAAAGTCTTTTAATAACAATGTTGTTTGATTTTATCTTATCTTATCTCTATTATCTCTTATAATAATTATTATTTCTGAGAATTCCTTGTTATCTTGTATAGTGAAGTAAGTGAAATAATACGACTCTGCTTGTTTCATTCGGCTCTTTGTTCACTCTGCCGTTCTGAATTAGGACGTCACCTGAGGAGCATGACGTCCATACGACGTCTTTTATTGTCCTCGTGTGCGTGCGTGTGCGTGCGTGCGTGTGCGTGCGTGCGTGCGTACGGAGCAAATGAAAGCCAATCCTCTAAACCAGATGTTACCTCATTATCTTCGCCAACCCACTAGTAGAACCACTCGGGTCATAGAGAAGAAAGGCTTGCATGTTTTAGTAGACAGTAAGAGAAAACACACACTGATTTTTTTCCTTCCGTCTACAGCTGAGCTACACATCAACCCCCCTTCCTCACTAGATCAGGATACTACAGTTCATTGTGCCGTAATATAATAGTGACTATGCAAATAACTTTAGTTTCAATATTAAAGGATCTAATTCTTCAGAGTTTATATAAACAGTCCATACTGTGTGTGATACTTTTTCACTGGGGATTTTTGTGACAACTGCTCTACAGTGAACAAACATAACTGTCAGCACATTGGGGCGTTTCTGCATTGTGTCCTTAAATCACACTTAAATCTCTATTTCTCACTGACCCCTCTGCTCCTATAGTTATTTCTTGTGGCCATTTAATGGCAGCTTTGAGCACTTTTCTCCATAACAGCTACTGTAGGTTTGATCGAACTGCATTTTCCGAGAAACAACGGTGGCGCTCCGAAGACAAATAAATGGACATTTTTAACAAGAGCCAAGTAAGCTGAAAGCCGCACAACGTGGCGTTGACTCACCGCATGACAAACATGACAAATCACTGAAATGTATGACAGGACACGACCTGATTCCACCACATTCACTTCCAAAACCAGTAAAATCAAAATTAATGCAGCTTATGAATGTGTTTGCATGCATGCTGCCAGCTAACGATGTGCTCAGAAATTTAAGAAGCCACTTGGAATTTTTATCTGCAAAAAAAAACTGCTTCGAGCCCTTACGCTTTTCACTGCTGCGACACTGCGAATGGTTAAAATTGATTTAATAAAGAAAAGATTCATATTTAAATAGGCTTCTGGCAATGCACAGTATTATAATTTAGAACGCACATTGCACATTGTTTGCATAATTAATTCATTGCAGCTTCATCTGTAAATAATATTGTTAACACACAAGTCGCTCAGGCATGGAAGACCACGATCAGGAGCTGTGTGTGTGGGTGTGTGTGTGTATAGCGGGGCACATAGCCACTGCTGCGCAAACACGGAAAAGAATTCCCACAGTACTGTCATGTTTACTCTTAGGATCTGTTCTGTCACACAGGCGTGCGTGCAGGGGTGCGCACACGCACACATCGTCGCTGCCCTTCAAAGTCAATTGAGGGGGATATAAACCTCGATATGTCCGCTTTACGCCACCACGTGTAATGTAGAGCTTGCCTGTCAGGATCATATTCTATAGGTAATTTCTTGCCATCTCTCGTGTTGCTGGTAACCTCGAAACGTAGTCAATAACACAAGGAACTTAACGCTGCGATTGATTTGTGATGAAGTTAGATTATTCGGTGACAGTGTCTTTTGAATAGGAAAAGCGCTAAATCAATCAGAGCTAATTCACTGTCAGCGTCAACAATCCAAATAGAAGTATGAAGAATAAATGTCAAAATAATGAGCTGCACTACGACATTAGTTTCACTACTCTTGTATAAATACACACTGTCACTGCTGATTGTTGAACACAACATTTTCTGTTCTTTCATTTCATTGCGGTGGTTTTTTTTTTGTGTGTTTCTAACAAACAAAAAAACGCATCCATCTTGCAGATCACACAAGAAAACAAACTTTCATGGAAAACGTAAACAGAACTCTCAGGGGAGTCAATAAGGTCAAGGATGTTGATTTGCTCCGTGGTGGTTTATGCACATCTATTCTCCCGTGTAATTTTTCTCTTGTTGATAATGACAGAGGTCAGAACTGAACCACTGCATCCTGCAAACAGGTCATGTAATTAACTCTGTCCAACCTCCAACCAAGGTTTCCACATGATCTCTCATCCTCTTCCTTTTTGAGTCCGTTCCTCCCGCTCCTCTGTTTTCTCTTCCTATATTCTTTCTCTTTCACCTGTTTTTTTTTTCCCATGTTGCTGGAACCATGACTTTTTTTTTATGCACTCTTTTTGTTCAATGTAGCTCATGTGCTAAAAGCCTTGGCCTCTTTGTTCTCTACTGTGAGCCACCCATAATGCTGTTCTAGTGTTAAGCTCAGTGCGATGAATAATTCACCCAGCGGACTGTGGCAGCTCTTGTAACGTCCTGACCCCCCCGCCGACGCCCCCCGTGCACGCCTGGGACACTTTACAAGCTCCCAAAGGAGACGCATCCATGATTCCCCTTCTTTCCTCTCACCTCACCTCAGCTCCTCTCCTCTCCACCGCCTTCTCCACATGAAATATTTAGCCGGCGCGAATAGAGAGGTGAGCATCCCTGACTCCCCCATGGCTTCCGCTCTCTGTCTCACCTCATCTCTCTCTCATACACTACATGTCCCGCTGTTCCCCTCAATCCTCTCTTTATGCACCGAGGCAACGAGGGGGGCGGAATGAGCGGATGAGCGGCCGAAACATTTCGGTGTCTACAGCCGCCCCTCTGAGTGGCCTTGTCAAACACACTAAAATCCCCGCAACTAGCTGGAGAGAGAGAGACGTAATTATGACCGGCCGCTCTCTGCGCATTCGCTCGCCTTGAATCCTCGGGAGATCTATCCTGCTGTGTTCTCGCGTGGGCCAACTCGTGACATTTCGCGGGAATTTTACTCGGCGGGAAAAGTTTTGGAAAATGTCTTGAGGATGGAAGTTCGACCAGTGCAGTCATAAAAAGCACACAACGGAGAGAGGGAGAGTCCAGTCCCGTGACATTAGCGAAATGCGTGTCCATGAATTAGGAGGGCCGAGCTTCTGAGGAAGCATTATCTGTTTGAACATCAACAATCTTTCTCCAACTTCACTTACTGCCCCTTTAAACTCCTAGCACAAACCTCGGTGTTTGTACATATTTAACCAAAACTTGTTACTAAGTGATCTTTAAATGTGCTTGGCAGGCAGAATTTCTTACCTTTGGACAGAGCTAGCATAGCTGTTTCCCCCTTTTTGGAGTGGTATCATTCTTGTCGTCTAATTATTTCTGTAATAGATTAATAGGTTGAAATGTTCATGTTACCAACTTAAATCTTAATTGTTGCTTACACCGTGTCATTTCTATGTAATGTTTTCGCTTAACCACGTATGCGTATGAATTTCAGCTTGTGTTCACAGCGTGTTCTTTATGTCGGCCTCTGTGGGTGTCACAATGTCTCCCGTGTGTCTGTCATCACAGCTTTTGTTCCCCCTCAGCCCTGCTATTCTGGGCAGATAAAGGTCAACTTCCCCTCCAGCACCTTGAGGATGCTTAGATCATAAATCCACATAGTCTCTGGTTTCTGTATCGTGAGGCACAAGGTTATCTGTTGTACATTTTTAATGTACAGTAATGGTTGCTTGTGTAACAGTGTTTAAGGTAGATTTTGATCCCTGCATCTATTTAGGATCAACTAAATAAATATATATTTTAGCCCACAGCTTTGGAATGGTTTCTATATGAATATTTATATTATAACATATGGAGACTTGTACTGTTTCAATTTGTTTGGCAGAGCAGTCATATTGGATGCCAAATGTTTGTCGATTTGTGTGTGCGTGCGCGTGTGTCTGTGTGTGTGTGTGCGTGTGCGTGTGTGTCTGTGTGTGTGTGTGCGTGTGCGTGTGTGTGTGCATGCTCAGGCCACATGGAAACAGATGCTGTACTGTAATTTAAGTCGGACTTGAAACTTTTGTGAGTGTTGAGTACTGAGGAATGTGACAGTTGCAGCAGGGTCATATGCTCCCTTCACATTTTTATCCCCCCAACATATGAGTACACGCTGGTGGGTGGTTCGTGGAAAATGACCCGTGCGGCACAATGCCCCTGCCCCTCACACTGCACATATGACGAAGTAACCCTGTAATCCCGCATGGGGCCTCTCCCTCTCGCTGGAAAATAAGAGAGGAGACGCCGCTCGTCACCTGAGTCCATATGTGCGGAGAGATTGAGCCAACAGCTGCTTCGGAGCAATTGGGAAACGGCAACAGGGTTTCACGCCTCCAGCTTGAGGAGTGAATTAGAGAGGAAACCATATGCTGCTGAAGGTTGCGCGAGATCACGCAATCCAGTGTTCAGCTCTCAGCTTGTGAATTGTTGTTCAGCTGCTGATAAATACAAGCCATGGATCACTCATTGGTGTGTGTGTGTGTGTGTGTGTGTGTGTGTGTGTGTGTGTGTGTGTGTGTGTGTGTGTGCGTGTGCGTGTGTGTGTGTGTGTGTCACCTTTATTGGAATGTCTCCTGATATTTTCAATCCAGCACCTTGTCAATAAGCTGATGCACATATCGATTGAGCCAGAGATGTTTCTAACCCCTCACCAACAGGACGCCTCTGAATGGCTGTAGAGGTATAAATGAATAATGTTGAAAAACAGCTCTGGGGGATTTGGATTGAGTTGACTGATTGCAGGGGATGTTATGCTCCATCCATGTTTGTAATCCTGTGTTTTTTCCCCGTGTGTGTAAACAGGTTTGGTTTCCCATATGTCCGCATGTGTGTTTATACTACCCCAGAGCAGCAGTCACCGCAGGGTGGGCTTTTATTAAAGAGTCGTAATGAGTGAGAGCCATCACCAGCCAGCTCGCCCTATTGATTACCTATAAAGAGCACTCAGTGGAGACATGCTGTGATCCATAGATAATGCTTTGCACAGGCAGGCTCAACTTAGCCATGATCTAAGCCTCTGAGACGCCGCGCCACATCTTCAATTTTGATCGAGTCGCTCTGTTCCTCGAGCGAGCGACTGGCGGGTCAAATTAGTGAAATTGTGACTTTTCCAAATTTTGTAGAATCAGGACATTTTAAACAGTCACTGTGTTTATTATCATAAACATGATCTCCAACTAGAGAATATAGTTAGCTGTAAACTTTACACTGGCCAACATCCTCACTGCTGACTGAAAATCATGTCAAAGATGCCAAGGTATGTCTTTCAGTGTAGCTTTCAGTAAATGTTCAGCTCCCACATTAACACCACCATACACACTTCTGCACACCAACAACTATGTGACAGGTAGAAATGTGTTGGCATCCACAAAGGTTACCTGGTATACGAACTGAATGTTTACAATTAATTTCCTATGTGGCGGTCCACGATTGTCCAGTTTGTTCTGAAATTCATTTTATTGTATCTCACCATATTTACTGCTGAAATTAAATGGTCATAATTTGGCCTGTTTTCAAAATATTTAAAATACTTGCTTTTGCATCTGCTGTAGATAATGAGATAAGAGCCCATGGATTTTGAAAAGTGTGGTTATTGGATGCATTTTGCCGGAAAGCAATGAAAATAATTCACCTTTGACGGATGTGTAAATTATAGCCACGCAACACTACACCGGTCAGTGATGTTGCCTGATGCTAATGACTGCTAATGTCTGATTTGAATTAGTGTGTATCTGGCAGGGCTCAGTGAATGAGTAAACAAGCGAGTGATACTGGACTTAGTCCCCGTGTAAAATTGAAAAGGTTCAACAGACATTCCATTGGATTAACCCCACGGTCAGTTGAAATCATAACACAGTCTCTCCTGTTGTGGGTATTATCTAATCCATTCCCCAGAGCTGATTTGTTGCAAGAATCTATTGATTATTGTTTTGTTAGAAGCTAATAAAATGTCCTGAAGCAAGATAACAGGTACAGTACGCTGATATCTTTAGTTTTAATGAAACCCTCTAGAAGGCTTGAAGCTAATGGTCTATAAAACTGATGGGGCGTGAACTATCAGAACTTGTGTCCACATGAGTGTTTGTGTTATTTTATTGGCTGCCAAATACTATATGACATTTAAATAAGGGTAGGAAACATGACGTGAGTTTCCGTGAATACGGGATTGTGTCTCCCCTGATATACAACGTGGTTGAAATGAATTCTGCACACTACATGACATCTTACACGGGGATTTTATAAGAAATTCTAAAACAGATCATGTTGATTTACAGTGGCATTTAATTAGAAATACGCGCCGGTAGATCATGCCGGGGACGAGACGGCGCTGCTGCAGCAGCTCTTGGGGAATGGACAGAAAACATACACAGTGTGTTAGTACGAGAGCAGAATAACCACCCGCCCCCCGAAGGCTGGAGGTTGGGTGGTGAGATTGTGAAGTCACCCCATCACTAGTGATCCATGCAGGTCGACACACAAGCCAACGCCCCCTAGACAAAATGCACATTATCTTTACAACACACACACACACACACACACACACACACACGCCTCAGACAGTTCATTTCAATGCAAATAAGTGTTCACCCCTTTTCTTGGAGGATAGCCTGGCCAACTGCGTTTTCCCTCCTCCCTCTCCCTCCTTCTCTCATCATATGGAGGATCTAGATTGTGTAGTGAGCTCTCGGGTAGAACCGAGCAACCACGAGTACATACTGCACAGTGCATTGCTTGCGTGAACTGATTTATGGAGTTAGGTACTCATGCGGTTTTTATTCTGGCTCGTTGCATTGTTTTGAATGCACATCTTCTGTATTGTTATGCTGATATACAGTCCATCCTATAATGTGTGCCTGCTGCGGTGAGGCTACATTCTTTCATCCTCTCATCAGGCCCTCTGTCCAAAAATAAAAAGGAGGCTCATCACTTCATTGGATAGATTACAGCCAATTAAATAAACCCGTTATCGCCCATTAATTACTGCCACCACTTCTCCTAGAAATAGGCCTGACCAAGCAATGGCTGTGAATGTGAAATTGACCCAAATACATCAAGATGAGTTTCCATTTTTTTTTATTTAATCAGCTCCCATCAACGCTCGCCTAGCATTGAACCAAGTCGTGAATGTTGATTCCCAGCGAGATGTGTATCTCTGCATGTGTTGCATCGTATGTTTGTGTGTGTGTGTGGGCATGGAGCTGCGCATGGACGTATACCCCTGCTTGAATAAGTGTAACATGTTTCTATACTTACATGTATAGATTGTGTGCGTCCCGCAACACGTGCACGTGCTCCGTGCATGTGCCGGGTGATGTGAGGTCAGAGCTGATGGAGCGGGCTCCCGGAGAGACAGGCAGCGGCCCTGAAGGATTGACACGCTGTGACACCTCTCCCTGTCAGCCTGATTAGTCACCTCTTTGATGTAGCAGCCTATATTAAGGCTCTTTCGTGGAAGATAGCCTGACGCCGGCCGGCTGAAGAGGGCTGATTGAGACGTACAGAATCTCAAGTTGTTTGAGCGACATAATACTGTAGCAGCTTCTTCTCCCACGAGTGGGTCAAACTGCGATGTGTTTGACTGTGTGTGCGAGCACCTGTCTGTTCTCAGTCTTTTGGAAACCTGAATTTCAGGGAACGGCAGCAAAAGATCGCATTTCTTCCCTCCCGTACTTTCTCCTTCTTTACAAGCTCAGGGGAGTCGACAGCTGCCCCTTAACCCAGAAATCAGGCATTAGAGGAACAGCCTGACGATTAGTCTGCTGTTGTCTCGCCGGGATGGGATCAGAGTAACATGATAGACAAAGAGAAAAAAAGTGAGAGAGAGTGAGAGAAATAAACTCTGAGATTTCTTTCTGGTGAAACATGTGGCACCGGCAACTGAATAAAATCATTATTTTAAGGGAGCGTATTGGTACTTCCGCGTGTGTGTGTGTGTGTGTGCGTGCGTGTATTGTCGGCACTGTCGAGGCATTTGCTCATGGAAAACTGCTCACCTTAATAGAACTGAATGACTCTACTTCACCTCTGCACAGGAATCTAACATCTACCACTTAATTGAATAATTTTTGGCCCACAAAGAAATTCTGATTTAAATATTTAACATTTACTGATAAAAGGAACATTTCGCTAAATCATTTTTTGGGTTTGGTCTTGAATTTTGCCATTAATTGTCAATTCTTGACTTTCACAAGTCAATATCCATGAAAATATAATGGCTAAGGTACATTTTTTTATTTAATAGACCTTTTAACCTTTTCAACATTTAGTCCATCACCACAGCCAGGATTCTTTCATTTTTCTTTTTTGTCTACTGCTGCAGGAATAACACATCTAGACGGCTAAATCATTCTAAACCACTTGAGACCATTAAGACCACATATAACAAAAACTTATTTCAGAGTGATTACATCTTTGGAGGGAGGTCATGAGCAGGTAGTTCATAACACATGCATATGCTGAGTTCCTCACACACTGACAAAGATGCTTCAGAAGCTGTTTTCACGAGGGAGCGATGAGGTAAGTGATGAAGTGAAAAGAGGAAAAAGTTTTAACCTGTTGCCGTACATGGCTGTTGGCATCGGTGAAGAAAGTAACTTTGTAGTGTGTGTGTGTGTGTGTGTGTGTGTGTGTGTGTGTGTGTGTGTGTGTGTGTGTGTGTGTGTGTGTGTGTGTGTGTGTGTGTGTGTGTGTGTGTGTGTGTGTGTGTGTGTGTGTGTGTGTGTGTGTGTGTGTGTGTGTGCGCGCGCACGCGCGCGCGCACGTGTTTGAGCAATTCTTGCAGTTTTGTTAGTTCCATGGTTGTAGGACACATTTTGCAAGATCAAAGAATTTCACACTACCAAGGACTTCACACATGCGCGCACACACACACACACACACACACACACACACACACACACACACACACACCCTTACAACCGCATATACTACTTCATCCAGCCTTTACGCTGCACGTCTGCAGGGATTTTACAACGCTGAAGTCGCCCAAACGTTCCACCTGGCATGGACCGCCACCAGGTTCTGAGATAAGCCGAACAAAGTTGAAGCCCCTCAGCTGTCGTCTCCAGCAGCAGCAGCAGCAGCAGCAGAGTGGTATCAGCTCGACCACAGCAGCCACGTCCCCTCCCTATCTCCCACTCTCTCCTCCCCCCCAGGTGCTCTTTGACAGAAATAATTGAGGCAGGGAGGTGGTGGGAGGTTAATGAAGCACTCCCAACACACGGGTGACCTTTCCCCAGCCCCTGTGCAAATCATCGCAGCACAGTTTTTTGGACATTTTTAAATGAAAGCCTTTAAATAATTTATCTAACTATAGTTCCCGGAAGGCCCTTCATTAGAGATTGGCCGTGACATTTCCCTCCTCTCATACTTACCGCCTCACACTCAGTCCAAGAATATCACTGTCGGTTTCTCTCGCCTTTGTCTTTCTTCTGCTGTCATGTCTGTCTTGGTCTCTGTCCCCGTCTTAGCGTTTCTCTCCCTTTTTCTCTCGTTCTACACTCTCCCTCTCTCTCTCTCTCTCTCTCTCTGACATAAGCCACGTCTAAGACTGAGGTCTCTGGTGTGTTCCACACATGGCTGAGAAATGACAGACTGGCGTCAGGGCGTGAGATGTGATTTTGCCAGGGTGGAATGGAAACAGAGCTTATTTAATCTTTAAATGTGTTGCGGGTTTACTGACAGTCACATAGATTGCCGGTGGGGGGGGGGTGGGGGCAGCGTGAAAACTGATTAATCATCTGCTCAGGTGCTAAACTGTACACTGGCAATGAGCAAATCAACAAGTTCACTCCTGTCTTATTACGTCTGTGTCATTTGAGTCCTAATCAAAATGAAAAATAATGCAGCCATATTGCGGTTCTGTGATTGAGAAGCTTGCCGCTCTTGGAAAGGAAATGAAAAAAAGATGGTATTAGGAGAAACGGGCAGATGCAACCTTTATGGCTCCCTGTTAGTATATCTCCACATAATATTGACTTATTTTTCATGCCTGCTTTATTATGTTGAAGACGGATTTGTATAGTATTGGGAATATAAAAATTCAGGTTTAGATACTCTAACAATCCCCTACAGAAGGAAACGTGAGTACGCCAGCGAGCGGTGCATAGGTGTGAAAGACAAAACAAACTTAGATCAGATATGTTGAGGGAGGAGAGCTGTCATTTCACAAGGAATTTAAATTCATCAGAGCCTTTTTGCTGATGAAAATGAGATGTGACAACAGTTTGAGTTATACAATATTGATATTAGTGGAAATATTATCAGATGCAGTGTTTGAGACATTGCAGAAACCCAGTCCTCCCAAGGGGGCGAGCAGTAGTGAGGCGTAGGCGCTTGTCTCAGACACTCTCATGAGTCGAGCGGCTTCTGTGTCGCTGCAGGGAGTCTCCGAAAATACTTGTAAATCAGTTTAGCGGATCTCAAGTAGTAAGAGTGATTTAACCTTTTCTGGTGGTCTGGAGAATTTGGCACACTACAATCAAAGCACCAACAAACGGACAAAACATATTCATCGATTTCACAACTTTCACATCAAATGCACATATGGAGAAAAAAGCAAATTAAAAACAAATGTTCTTTTCGTCTGATGGAAACAAGAATAGGTAGAGAAACATTCGACCATCACACCCACTATGTAATATTATACTCTGATAATTAGACTGATAGATCTCACAAATAATTCATAAAATGTGCCTCCCTGTCCAGTCTAAAATATTTGTTTTGTGGTTGTATCCTGTCCACACTCGTCATATCGGTGAATAAATACATTCTTATAGATATGTTCCTGCTCCAAGCGAAGTGTTCGTTCGCCTCATGGGAGAACACTCAGAGACCAGGGATCGGCCAGTGGCTACCCGCCTCCTTTTACTGTTTCGCCACATCAGAAGTTCTTTATCACCTGGAAACAAGGGCAGATTTAAGCCTTTGTCCGCAGTGGAGGCAGGTGTGGTTTACTGTGTGCGTTGTGAGGGGATGAGTTGTGTGTCAGGATAAATCTTCAGAGGAGAGGAGAAGAGGATTGTCTGGCTGCCTGTTACCTTGTGCCGTATGTGTAGATGCAGGCAGAGATAATAGGGAAGGGCTGCTTCATTAACTCTCAGGGTCCATGACCGGCGTCTGTCTGTGTCGCTCACCTTGGAAGACTGCTGCCCTCGCTCTTTTCCTCTTTTTCCCTGGCTCCCGGTTTGCCTGGTCTTCTCCGCTCTCCTCTCTCCTGCTAAGGCACGGGATTTGCATTAATACCGGGGAAAGCCACGGGAGATGCTTTGAACTGATGTTGAAATTTCACTTACATAAAGATTGATGACCTAATTATCCACCTGCAGATGAAGTAACCTGCAGACTTGAGTTTTACCTTGACAGCTTTACATGTGACAGTGTGGTTTCAAATGATAAGATTAAGTTTCTATACATCTGTGTATCACAGAAAAAAGACTCCAATGAGCTTTTAACTGAAACCCACTCATGAGACCAAACTGTAAAAGCAAAGTGTATTTGCACCGAGTTTCTGCTAAGTAACATTGCCTCGGTGTTGATGTTGTTTTAACAGAGCTAAGTTCATTTTTTTTCCACCTCACAGAATTGAATATTCCCACGGCTGTGTGATTCTATTTTGATTATTTCCTGTGTTGTTGTGTGCCTGCTGAAATGCTTTTCGTTGCAGCGGGTTATGCTGTATTGCAGATGGAATAAGGGGCGAAATCCACTAATAGTTGCTGCCTGGAACACATTGCTTCACAGTTCTGTTTTCAAGTTCAAAACACTTTGAGCGTAGGAGTTTCTGCCTTCCATTTTTCTCCTGGCAGGAAGACACACTGGCGCAAACACACGCGCACTCTCTCACACACACACACACACACACACACACACACAGACACACATATCGCAGTAAGTGATTGGATGTTAACCAGTCTGGAATAAAACAGATTGAAGGCTATGCTACAGTACCAAACACGGGAAATTGATGTTACCCCCTCCTGTTCTCCCATAATCCTTTACTGTCTTCCAGTTCTCCCACCATTACACACTGACAAATAATGATGTACTTTGCACACACCCTTTACCCTTAGTTTCATCACTGTCTGCGGAGTGCATTCAGTTATCAACATTAAAAAAAATAATTTAGGAATGGCTGACAAGTGCGATTAAAATTCTTGAGTGTAATCCTGTTGGTAAAGCTGTTGTGGTGCTCTATCAATGGGCCTCGTCCTTCCCCCCTCTGCTTTCCGCTGCAACTTTCCCAGTGATTGTGGAGATTCTCAATGGAGATAGGTGCTGTCTGGTTGCATCAACCCGACCCAGCCACAGGACGGAGATGAGGGGAGAGTGTGATGTTCTTGACTTGTAATAAGCCAGAGACTCCTTTCCATACCACGACCGGAGAAGCAAAAAGTCACTTATTTTTTCTGTACATGCTTGTGGTTCTTGCACACAGACTTGCCATCCCTTATCCCTCTCCAGCCACTTGTTCATTTTGCACAATGACAACCTTACATATTACGGCTGTTGCCTTTTTGTTGTTGTCGCCGCCACTCATATTAATAATTCGCTATTTTGTTAAATGACTGATATAAAGTGGGCTAATCCATTTATGAGAGGAGAGGGTAAGGCTGAATTGGTCTGCGAGTGTTTCTTAGTGATCCCAGCTTGTGTCATCGGTATGCACAATGTGTTATTATGTAATTGTGCGTGCGTTTTGTCTGAGAGCAAGCGGCCCTAATTTCCACCCTGCTAGGGTCCTAGAGGACTAAGCTGCTTTTGACCTGATAAGCTCATTAGAATTCCACACTAATTACAACAGGCCCTGTTTGGCTGTCACCAGATGAGAACAACAGGTCCCGACCACATCAGCCTGTCCATTGGGAGAGAGGGAAGTAAGGGGCTGAGGCTGGAGAGATGCTTATGAGTGAGAGAAAGTAAGAACAGGGGGATAGGTGAGGGAATAAAGTATGCGGGAAGGAAAGCTGATCCAGAAAATGTGTTGGTGCAATGAGAAGTAGAAGTTACAAATATAAAATCCTGCAACTCTGATGCAGAGAAAGGGGATGCAATGACACAAGCAAGAAAGGAAGACAGAGGCGGGCGGGAATGAGAGGGAGAGATTGTAAATTAGCCGGGCCGCCGCAGAGCGTTTTCTCTGACTTGTCGAGGCTAAACTGAGGGCAGCAGGGAGTGGGGCCCGATATGTCAGAGTCTCCCTGGCAACCAATCCTTCAGCCACCCACACACACACACACACACACACACACACACACACACACACACACACACACACACACACACACGCACACACTTCAGATGCAGCACCCTGTTGAGGCTGGCCCGGCGTGTTGTTTGCATCCCGGCCCAGATTAAATCTAAGGCAGGCCTGGAAAATGTATTGCAGGGTCTCCTTTGCCTTTTTCACATGTTGACAACCAGACTGGCTTTTTTTTGTCTTCCACTTTCTAACTCTTTCATTCTTTTTTTTTTACCTTCCTTTTTCTTCCTTTATTTCTGTCTGGCTCACTCTGCCTGGGACCCGTCTTGCTTCGCTCTGTTTTTCTCCACTAACTCAGGCTGCACAGTTAAAACAAAAAAATCACTTGTTTCTATTCACTGCATATGTGTACACACACGTGCACAAATGTGTGCATTAATGTGTTTGTGTGAGTGTGAGCCTGGGCTTTGCTTTCTGGGGGGTAAAAGCACCCACAAGAGACCCGTATGCCTCGACCTCTATTATTCACTCCTATTTGCTTTTTCCTCTCACACTGCCGTAGTATGTGAAAGGGAATTATGTGTGTATGTCGATTTGTCTCCTATTTCAATATGAAGCATCCCTCTAATCCCACTCATTCAGTCATACAGTCACTCTGCTGTGCAGTAGTCCAAAGCCACTAGAGCCAGAGGCCTCACTCATTAACCTGGCCATTTTAAGAGACAGGGAGCCTCCCCAGGGCCTCATTCTGTGCCTGTGAAACATGGGCTGGATTCTTTATTATTCTATTGCATGGAGTCCTGAAATGTGTATTTGTATTTGTCTAGCTGGTGTGTGTGTGTGTGTGTGTGTGTGTGTGTGTGTGTGTGTGTGTGTGTGTGTGTGTGTGTGTGTGTGTGTGTGTGTGTGTGTGTGTGTGTGTGTGTGTGTGTGTGTGTGCGCGTGCGTGCGTGCGTGCGTGCGTGCGTGCGTGCGTGCGTGCGTGCGTGCGTGCGTGCGTGCGTGCGTGCGTGCGTGCGTGCGTGCGTGCGTGCGTGCGTGCGTGCGTGCGCGCGCGTGTGCTGCCTCTGGGCAGCTGCTGGTGGGTGGGCAGAGCAGAGCCGAGATAAGTGGGTTAGCCTCTGGCACACATCTGCACCTTGGGACCAGTAGCTGCTGGCGCCAGCCATCTTTGGCACCGATTCATCCCGGGTCCTCAAAAGGCCGAGCGTCTCAGGAGATGTGCACGACTGCGGATGTGCGTGAGCTAATAATCTGTTTGTGTGGCTGGTCGGTTTTTAGATGTTATTCGAGCGTTTGAATGAAAATGTGTAAGCAGGCCCATGTTATTACGCCACGCATTGAATGCGTGATAAGGTTTGTGAATGTGTCGCACCATGTGACCTGCAGTGTGTGTCCTTGGAAGCTGGAGCCATGTAGTCCTGGCAGAAGAAGACGGGGACGGGTGCCTCCACTGGGATGACACTTAATTGGACTCCTGTCAGCATTTGGCTGCCTTTCACCCTCGTCACTTCCCTCACTCTCTGCTGCAATATCTCTCTCTCTCTCACTCTCTCTTTATATATATACAGTATATCTCCCATTTATCCGTTCCTACGGTTGTTCAAACCTTTGTTTCCCAAACGTCTCCTGCTTCTCTCTCTCTCTTTCCATCCCTCACACTCATCCCTCCCTCTTAATTTAAGAAACAGCATAGGGATCGATTGGTGGTCACAGCCTCTCATATCCCCGCCCTCCTCGGATTTATTATCCTCTCAAACACACACACACACACATACACACACACTGATGGCCCCCCAGAGAACCGGGTTATGCAGCCATACCAACACACAGACACATGTACACACACACACACACACACATGACACAGATGTCAGATGCTGATGAATTATCACATCACACTACAGGAACACACAGGCTAGGGTGCACATACACACAGTAACATGCACAATGTCAACTCATACATTATGGATATGCACAGGCCGGCGCAAGATGTATTCACACATACTCATTAATTTAAGCAAACACAGACACTTTCTGACACAGGGATCAGAAAGAGCTGGGGTACCCTGGTCTGACTCTGCATTTCACATGTACTGGTAACATCTCATTTTCATCTAGATCAGCATGGTGTGATATGGAGGGGGGGTGTCAGACATTCTAGTAACTATACAGAGTTGCAAAGTGGATAAGACAAGTTGATGAAGGTTAGATTGAGGTGAAGGAAATTTGAGTAAAGATGCACTCCGCACTCCTCCAAATATGGTTACCTCGGGCTACAAAAAACCAAGATGGCATTGGGCAAAATACTAAACTCAAGGCTTCAAAGCAGCAGTTCAGTGAGTTACGTCACAGTAATACACACAGCTACTGTGTGTGGCGTAATAATATAATATTGAGGACACAGACGAATTCAATTCGTCTGTGTCCTCTGAAGGATACAGCCCCTAAATTGGGACACAGCTACAGTCTAGTAAAAGTTGTTTTCTAGGTAAAACTAATATCGGTAGTGTTTGTGCTTCACCTGTTTGTTGCGAATAAAGACTGTAAAAATACCTCATCCCTGAAGGGTTCAAAAAATCATTTTGCATTCAGTCTGAATCCACTAAGACCTCTGAAGCCCTGACTGTTGATCCTCTTGCGCTATCTGGAACTTGAAGCTTGTTGTACTGTTGCACTTGCTGCAAGTCGCCCTGGGAAAATGAGGTAAATGCCTGAATTCAAAAATGATAAAAACAGTTCCATCCACGCTTTAATCTTTAATATAGACAACATACAAATGACTAAAGTCAATTATTTTTTAATGAAACATCTTGAAGTTAGGTTTTATACAACAAGCACTACATCCAATTTCTTCACAGTAACCATATCCACATGGTCAACTCTCTGTCCGTCTGCCTGCACCTCAATCACTTTGTTATTTTACACTTTGGCTCTGCGAGTGAGCAGAGTAATGTGTTCGACAAGATAGTTATTAAGAATACGTCTTTCATCTACGTGAGGCTGCTGGCCTCGGGGAGTTGTCATCTTCCCCTCCCTCCTATTTATGACTCCCTCGCTTTGACTCAGACCGCAACTTTCAATTTACACACCGCCGCAAATCACCAATACCAACTTTGGGAAGCAGAGATGTTAGTGCTGTAAGAAGGTTTGATGGTGCCAGCTACAGGCTAATGGGCTGTAAGTAAACGATGCAGGGAGAGGGCAGGTAGGTTTGCTTGATATATAGTATGGAGGAGCGTGTTTTCAAAGGTTTGGATGACGTTATCGCGAGCTAAAAACCAGACGGATGCAGTCATATAGAGTTTAATCTCCCTGAGGGATATCAGTATTGATGCAGAGAAGAGACTATTCTTCATCATATTATGCCACAGCGTCTTCTCAGTATTTTTTTTCCATCTGTAGTGGAAGGCAGAGCCAGCTAATATCGAGGAGGCCAGGGCCATCCTCCCCCTGGAAGAAAAATATTAAGTCTGAAAATCGTTGCTTCGTGGCAGGCTCATTAGTCGTTAAAATTTTCCGAGCCAAGTAATTTCCCTTACATTCAACAACGACCGTCTTGTCTTCACACTTTAAGTCTAGATTCCGATAGCTACCTTTCATTAGCTCCCTTTCATTAACTTAAGTCTCCGTCAGATGTCTACTTTTCAGATGTTCTGTCTGATTGAGGGAAATGAGGTGAATTGAAGATGATAGGGAAATGTGCTGTCTGTGTTGTGTTTGAGCTCTGCAACTTGACACATGCAAGATTCAACGTGATGTAGTATCTCACCGTCCTGTTAATGAAAGCAGACAAGCTTGAGTGAAACCTAGCCATGTGTGTTGTGGTAGCCCAATATTCTGCTTGCAGAGCAAAGAGGCAAGGTTTGTAATGTGAATGTATCACAGCTGATATTCTAGGCCACATAATTACTCGTACAGCTAGGCCTATACTGTGGTTTCTATACTGTAGTTTATAAAATAATCATAAACATTATAATCTTGTTCTCACACATACATCTCATCTCAAAAGCACTTCAAAGGTAAATTAAATAATGATTAGAAGAGTTTTTAAAGTTGTGCATGAACAAGCATGTAAAATGGGATTTAAAAAGTTTATGCTCATTTTGCCAAAGTACAACAACTCAAGTGCATGGCTGCACATGAAGAAGAACTAACCACCTTTAGTCTTCTATACTCTATAGCTGGCCCTTGCTTGTGAAAAGCAAATCTGCATGTTCCGAACATAGAGAAGCTGAGATTTGATTTCCTATCTCTGTATTAAATGTTTCAGATGTCGGCTCTGTAAAAGTGAGGCCATGGCTTTGTTTATTCAAAGCTGCCTTTGAAATGTAGCATGAGGGGAAGATGTTTCTTTTTAATGGCAAGGCACGCACGCACACACATATATACACACACCCTGCACAACACAAGCCCATATCATGCTGTGGCTAAGGATGGCAGGCTTTCAGTTTTAAAAGACTGTTATGGAAAGCCCCATTACAGTGCAGAAGGTTTCAACCTCAATTATATGGAGAATATATAGTAGTCAGGCTGCTAATGAAAATGAAGGAGAGTGTCTACTCTCCTGTGAAAGATGGGGAAGTAATCTATTCTCTTACGAGGAGCAGTACTTTTCCCCCCCTCTGACTGCCACAGCTTTAATGAAGAGCTTACATACCTGAGGGGAATGATTCAGGAGAAAAGCATTGGGCAACATATTGGATGTGGCTCTAAAATGGACGTTGGGAAAGCCGGTCATTATATTACACTGCGTGTGTGCGTGCATGCGTGCGTGCGTGTTTATTTGTTCCTTAAAACCTTGTTTCAATGCCTAACCCATGCCAACAACCTTACCTGGCCACTGCTGCTACAATGCACAAACACACACATGCAGATGCAAGAGGAACAAAACGCGATGGAAAAACAGGATGGAGAAAACATACAGTACATTCACGCATGAATGACTTTTTGTCTTGACACGTGTGTTTGTGTGTGCGCGTGTGAGCTGCCAAGTGAAACCAAAGACTCACATCATGAACACACTCATGTCAACGTGTTGACGTGGCATGTGTTGTACTGCATCTCTTTGTCTTCAGGCCTATGGAAGATAAAATATCACAATTGTTTTTAAACAAAAACCTTTGTAACTTTACGAAGCCTCTGAAGATGAAGAAAGATTTTTGTTCGGCATACTTCTTTTTTGATTGTGTTTGGTGGTTAATCAGAGTAACAAGTGACCCTGATTACGCAATGATTGAGTTCAGGAGTATTGTATGTACATCTGGTATATACAACAAGGTACAAGTTGTACAAGTACAAGTTTTACATCATTGACACATTTTTACCCACGGCCGTCAAGATTACTCAAGGGGTTTAACAAAGATATCACTTTATCTGTTAAGGAATATCAGCCATTTTTATACATATAGATCCTTCATTTTCAGAGGCTCAAAGTAATTGGACAATTTACTGACAGTCAGTCTGAGGACCAGGTGTGACCTTTTCCCCTTTTTATTTGACATATCCAACACATAAAAGGTCTTGAGTTTATTCCAAAAGTGGAATTTGCATTTGGTAGCTGTTGAGTGGAATTCTCAATATGAGGTCCAAAGAGGTGTCGATGCAAGTTAAGGAGGCACAAGTATCCTAAAAGACAGATGGCAGAAACTTTTATGAGTGGCCAAATGAACAATGCAGTACATTCATTAAAAAATGTACCTGGAAGACTGCAGAGGAAAATGAGGGTGGATGATCGCAGAATTCTTTCCCCTTCACAACATCTGGACAGGTCAAGAACAGTTAGGTAGGAGTATCATTGTCAAAGTCTGCAGTCAGGAGACGCATTCATGAATGTAAATACCAAGGGTTTTACCAAAAGGGCTTGATTGGTCTTTGCCAGGAAACAGCAAAAACAAAAACCTGCCCAGTTTTGAAACAAGATACTCTGGACAGTTGAGTATGGAGAAGGGAAGGAATGGGTCATGATCCAAAGCATACCTCGTCATCTGCCAAACGTGGTGGAATCATTGTTGAGGCATGGGTATGTTTGGCTGCCAGTGGAACTGGAGCCCTGTTGTTTTATTGACAATGTGACTGCTGACGGAAGTAGCAGGAGGAATTCTGAGGTGTACACACTGCTTAGATTCAGCCTAATGCTGCAAAACTGATAGGATGGTGCTCCACACTACGGATGGATAATGACCAAAACACCCTGCGAAAGTAACCCAAGAGCTCCTCAAGGAAAAGAAATATAATATTTTTCAATGGCCAAGTCCTGATCTCAACTCAATTGAGCATGCCTTTCACTTACTCAAGGCAAAACTGAAGGCAGAAAGACCGACAAACACTAGGCTGTAGGCAGCTGCAGTGAAAAAACGGCAGAGCGTCTCAAGGAAACTCTGCATTTGGTAATGTCAATGGGTTCCAAACAGACATCAACTGCAAAGGATTTACATGAAAAATGGAAAGACAACACACATTAATGTGATGTTTCTTTCAAACGAGTTCAATCAGCGCTGAAAGTTTGCGCTCTAATGGCGTCTTGATGAACTCGTTTCAAATCAATTGTGTTGGTGTACAGAGGACAAATTCGGAAAGTTGTGTGACTATGATGTACTGTATGTATTATTACTGCAGTTCTATGTGATGGTGAGTTGTAAACATTAAGCACTGACTAAATACTCATTTATGAGTTAATTGATTGTTGTGCAATTAAATGAACATGGAATTTGGCATGGTTTTAAATGAAAAATGGATAATCGTCTTTGTCAGTGAAAGCTATCCTTGGCACCTGGTGGGTTTATTTATTTCATTTTCCTGATTTTTATTGTTTGCCAGTGATTGGAGGGTGAAACAGACCTCGATCCTGGACACTAAGTAAGAGTTGCTGCAGACAATGTGCAATCAGTGTTGTTTACACTACAGCTACCCAGCAATCAAATCCAATCACGGGAACTATACCTGCTTGCCTGTGCTACCTGTGGTCAAAAGAACTGCTCGTTTTGTTAGTCATTTGTCAATATGAATATTGGTCTTGGGAATATTGTCTGACACACAGACAACTCTTACTACACTAATGTCCACTATTACGGAGAACTCCGGTAACTCAGATCTGAGCTGCAAAAGATCACGCCTGGGTTAATACACCAAGCCGCAGGGAGACGAAGACAAAGGCAGAGACAGGAAAAGGGAGAGGGAGAAATAAGATTTCATTTAAGAGAGTGTACCGCTGCCTCGGAGACAGTGTAGTGATGTGAGACTGACCTCTGAAAGGGAAGCAGCAGCAGGGGTCACCGAGGTTGATCCAATTCTGAGCAGTCAGTGCCGGCGCTCTGATTAAGAGGTGATGAAGAGGGCAGGCTGACCATCATCTCTGCAGGCAGATTCACCCTTACTGCATGTGGAATTGAGGAGAGGATGGACTGAGGAGGTTTAAGCAAAATAGCTGCAGAGATTATGAGTACTGGAGTTAAATTGACTGGTGTTGCCTGGTCGAGGTTTTTGCATACGTGCGGTCGGTTTCGATACTTAATCATTACAATACATTCATCATCAGTGTGATGTTTTTTTTTTGTGGTGACGGATGATTAATTCTACATGTCTAATCAATTGAAGCAAGGCCTTGTAATTTTACAAAGAAGAAAAAAACAACACTCAGGTTAAGCTGTGGCCTCAGTCTGGTATGACTTGTAACTTGCGGTGGCTGGTGGTAGCTAACTATTCCACAAATATTGTGTGCAGGCTATAGCTGCTTTTAGTCAGGCACTGAAGTCCGGTTATTGTCCCAAACTTCTCCGGAGGGGCTGTATCTGAGAACACAAATATTGCTCTCAAATGTTGAACATCTTCCAGCCAGCCAGCCCTCTATTAAAAATTCCAAAAATGTCCAAGTGAGCCCAAGTGACAATACAGCAAGAAAATCTCTGGAAGATTCATAACGAGCGAGTGGGCGCTCTACTTGGGTCCCATCCTTCACCTGAATGTTCCAGAAATGTTCATGTCTGAAACAGCTTTGGTGATTTCTTTGAAGAAGTTGACTCAAGAGAATCTTAGGAAATTGATGATTGAACTATTCAGTGCGCCATCATCCTGTAGAAACCACTATGGCTGCTGTTCAGCCATGGTTACTGTCTGACCTGCAGTAAAGTCTGGTGCCCATGAGGAAGTACCATAGTGGTCAAAGCGTCAAGCAGCACCATTTGTCCTAAATAAGTTTCCCTTGGATAAACCGATTACATTCATGCAATACTGAAAAGTCTGGGCCCAGTGGCCGAATGGCTAAGATATTTGCCAGGTAATTGCAATTATATTGATTGATTCTAGGCACAGACTATTGTTGGACGCCATCTCCCTTCTATCTACCCATGTTGTCTGTGTCCGTCTTGATTTAATCAGGTTGGTATGGAACGGAACAGTAAAAATATACGGAAAAGAGGGATAGAGGGTAATGATGAGAACACTTTACATTAGTATCCCTTTGCTTCAGCACAGAGACGACGAAAACACTGAAGTCAGTGGAAGTGTATTCTGATGCGAAGTCTATCACAAAGCATTTATCGTGTGTGTGCGTGTGTGTGCGCGTGTGTGTGCGCGTGTGTGTGCGCGCGTGCGTGTGCGTGTGTGCGTGTGTGTGCGTGTGCGTGTGTGCGCGCGTGTGTGCGTGTGTGTGCGTGTGTGTGTGTGTGTGTGTGTGTGTGTGTGTGTGTGTGTGTGTGTGTGTGTGTGTGTGTGTGTGTGTGTGTGTGTGTGTGTGTGTGTGTGTGTGTGTGTGTGTGTGTGTGTGTGTGTGCGTGTGTGAGGGGGGTAGAAGGCATGGTGGTGATGCGCAGTTCCCCTGCTGGGCTAAAAGTTGGGCGACTGCTCAACACTAATTAGGCCAGTCTCAGCAGCATCTCCCCACCCTGGGTTCCCACACCTCTCTTCCTGCCTGCTCATGCTGGGCCAGACTTTAACACACATACATACACACACACACACGCACACAAAAAGAGGGAGAGTTTTTCTGTGTTCCTCTACCAGACTGGAAATCTGTCCTTTGTTGTTGAAAAGGCAGACCCAGGTAGGAGACGGACGTGACACCAGACCAATGCTCAAACAGGCAGAGCGACAGCTGTAACACACACACACAAAGATGGAGGGGAGGCCTGCGGGAGATGTGAGAGAGTGCGTTAATCCACATGCGGCAGCGTTTTCTCTGTGGATCTGTGTGCTTTTGAACTTTTCAAGGGGAGGATGGCGAAGAGCGATCGGCCACTCTGTAAATGTCAGTGGATCTGAACAGCCCGGGCCCAGACAGACTTGCACCGTCGCCTGTCACTCACACTCGTCTTGTCTTTATCCATCCTTTTTTTTTCTGTCTGTGTCTGGATGCTGTTTATTTTCTCCTCTCCTAATCCATCCTATCCAACCTATCCTCTCCCACACTTTTATTATTGTCTTTTACCTCTGCCGTGCCATTGCCTGCAGGAAAATAGCACATCCTGTAATAGACAAGGCAGGTTTTTTTGTTTGTTTCTGTTTTCTCTCCCTTCATGTCTTTCCTCCTTCTCTCCTCTCCTCAGTAGTCACCTCTCTGTCTCACATTACACAGTTTCATAGACTGTAAAGGATTCTTCCTGATTTATTAGCCTACCTTTATTTTTGCCCTGTAATTCGATTTTTTTTTTCTCCTGTAGAAAGAATTGTTGTTTTATTACATTCTTCAAAACCATCTCCAATTTCTTGGGAAATCACCAAGGGAGGGTTTCTTTCATTTAATTTGTACGGAAATTAATTTGTCAACGTGAGAAATAGGATACTTGCTAATCTGGTTAGGCCAGGGTTGCCCCTCCCCGCCCCACAACAGGCCTGCTCTAATGCTTTTTCTCAGGAATACGTGGGTAAAAAGGCAGAGACTGAAAACAGGCATCGTACAAATTCTTAGAAAAATTAAAAGTATACACATAACTTTTTAATGCAAGACAAAGAAAAGGCAAAGATGGCGAGAGAGGGATTGTATTAAAATCAAAATGCCGAGAGGCGGGGGTAATAAGATGGCTGCCTTTATTGAGCAGGGCACAGTGGGCCAGTTGGTGCCTTTAGGCCTTTTGTGGTCAATCTACTTGAACTGCACTGCATTGTCTTGCCTCTCACTCTCACTTCATTTCAACTCAATGAAGCTTTATTGTCATGCCATTTTTACTGGCGAAATAGTTTTGCAAGAAAGGATACGTTTATTCGAATGACACGCTATATCAATACACTGTATAATAACAATGGACTTAGACTCCAGGTCCCCAAAGTGAAGTCAATGCGGAAGTGGCTGAAACGTGTGTTCTCTCGAACGCAGAGGGCGACTCCACTGGTGGCAAGTATGCTTCTATAGGAGTGTATGAGAAAATGACTCTCACTTCTCACATGATTTATAACGTATTTTGTAAAAGATGGTCCCATTTAGAGTAAAGTAGACGATGAAGCACCGTATTCATGGAAAACGTGATTGACAACTATTACCGTCCAATGGATGCAGGTCGCTGGTGTAGGTGGACGTGCAGTGTCCTCTGGCCCAGCCCCCGCTCCTCCAAATATGGTTACTTCTGGTTTCGATGAAGCAAGATGGCGCTGGCCAAAAAGCTAAACTCACAAAATGTGTCACTTTTTTTGGCTGTCCATATACTTAGCATGAAACAAGGAGTTATTAATACAAATTGTGTGGAGTCTGAATGCAGTTGAAAGAACCGATTCACGAAATAAGAAAGAAGAAAGAAATAAAAAAAAGAGAAAAGCAGCTATCTAAGAAGAGGTGTCTCTCTGCTCAGTCCCATCCCTTCTGGCCATCTCGTCTCTACACTCAGACAGGCTCTTTGGCCGTCGTGTGTTTGTCTGAGATATGGACTGGGATGCGCACTGAGCGACCGCCCACTCCACACATTCCTCTGTAGTCCGCCTGCTTCTCTTGGACGTCGAACAAATTGATTTGGGCGTTGATTATTCAAGGGGCATATTTCAAAACTTTTGACTGGCTTCTCTCCACCTCCTACTCTTCTTTTTTATCCATGCCTCTTCCTCTCACTCTAACTCCGGTCCTCTCCAGCTGCCGCTCGGCAGGATACAGCTGAAGGGGGCCCGCGGGCCATGTAGTTCAAGGCTCTGTCTCAAGTCCGACTGTTGCAAATCAGCGGTTTAACCTTTCTCCTGAGGGAGCCGCACAAAGTGCCCCGGCACGGCTGAGAGTCGCAGATAGGGAGACAGAGCGGATCCATAAGTAACTGAATCGCTATCTTTGTTTGGAGCAGAGACAAACGTTCGTATCAGGCTGTTAATTTCTCAGATTGCAGTGGGCGTCACTCGAAGGAAGTTTATGTATCTTAGTTTTGTCTGTTGCTCTTTTTTCAGCTCAGTGCGACCTGACACCGAAGAGCCAAATTCTTGCAGCGACATATTACACTTGAGTGTGTAGCTTCACATAAATATGTTAACTTTTTCTGGCCTTTCCATTATTTTTTTTTACCACTCCCATAAAGATTAAAAGGAAATTGCTATAGGGAATGAAACCCATGACTGCATTAAATCTATATATGAATGCTAATAATGAATATTCAAGAACGACTGGACACCACCCAATAAAGCATTCATCACAGGGACACGAGCGGAGGCACGGCTGCAGGCGCACTCCCGCTTGTTATTAAAATAAATGATATTCACCACAAATGACTAATCGACTCGACTCTGTCCCTCTCTCTTGGGCAAGGCAAAGTCAAATTCTTGTCCCCTGACGATTAGTACTTTAGAAATAAAGTGATGAGATTAATAAAGGACCAAATCCTCAGATCATAACTTACAAGGTGGTGATTTACAACACAATGATTTAATATTTGTGCGTCAAGGATTTGAGAAGAATGCGTACAGCTAAAAATAGTGCTACAACTATGGATTATTACCAGCAACAGCAGCATGGATGGTGTTGTTTTCACGTTGAAAGTCTGTCTGTGGACAGATGTTGTCACCTTGACTGCATCACAACCGTGCAAGATACAGTCATGTGATGTGCGGTTGAGATCATAGGTTGAGGTCCGACCCATGAGTACCGAGTACTCGTGTAGTAACGCAGTAATTACAACTGAGTACTCGCGCGTTGTTGACGAGCATTGCAGCTGGTGTGATTGGCAGATGGTCTCCTCATCTGTAGTTTATTTTTTAAACGATGTATTCATTTTTTTAGTCTGTAAAATGTCTGCCAGTGCCAACATTTCCCAGAGCCAAGGTGACATCTTCAGCTTACTTGTTCTATCCCAAACCCAAAACATTTTTAATGACATAAAACCCAGTAAAATATAAAAAAAATTAAAAATGAAATGAGAGAGTATTTTCTGTCAATGAGCTGATGAAGTCATAGACGAACTGTTTAACCCCCTGGCTGGTGGAATTGTCTGCATCGAAAGATAAACTTGTGGGTGTGGCTGGAACTTTTCAAATCAATAGTTGAACCCAGTCGAGTGCAGGTTGAAGATCATGAACAAAACCTGGTTCTTTAAGATAACAATAAAAATCCACTTTCAAACTGGCAAACCGCCGGCTGAGCAGTGCTGGGCGGCATCCAATTTTTTTGATGCTCTTAACCTTCCCTCAAATTTTCCCACCATACTCGGTTGAAATTAAAAAATCACATGGTGTCAGGGAACTGTCAACCAACAATGTCTATTAACAACTATAAGAATACAAATACCAATGCATTTGCACTCGTCACCTACACATGATCACAAAAGCTTCTATGTCTTCATGTTACTATTTTCTAATGTCCCTGAGACACCTTGTTACCTTATCACCATCTAACTCTAACGCTGAGTAAGTTTGTCGGCTCAGAACATCAAATTGAGGCATAGAGCTAGTGGGTTCTTTCAGGGCTGAATGACCAAGCTTTAACAAAAAAATTAAATAAAAAACATAAATTAAAGGAGAACCAGCAACAATGACTGCCACCGTCATCAAACTCCATATAGCCAGATAGATAAGCCAAGGGAGAAGAAAGTGAGGGAGGAGTGACACCCCGAGATGAGCCACAGAGTAAATGAGTGTTATAAAGAGGAAATGAGACACTAGTGATTAATTAACTGCTCTCTCTTTGGCGTCCTCATAAGGCCAGGATCATTTTGTGACTCTACACGATTGCCGCAGTGCCGTGTCTCCTACATCCCAGTCCAGACATGAAACATAGATCAAGAGGAAAGCTTGAGCAAGGAGAGCGTACGTACTAGAGCCAATGGCTGATTGCTCCGAAACCAGAGGAGGTGAGGGGGAGGGATCGCTTTGGTGCGCCTGCTAGTACGCCTGATGTTTTTCCTCCTCTTGAAACACACCTTATGTAATACAGAAGTACTTGCGGATAAAAACGGTCCCCTCTGAAGTCCCAATGAATCCAAGAAGAGCAAGTTGCAGCTGCTGCTTCCCATTGGACGACTCTCAGGCCCTCGGCGTCTGTAGATTTTTTGTGTTTGCGTCTCTTTATTGTCATCCAGCACGAGGTGCTTTAATCAGGAGAGCCCGGCGGCAGAGTATCTCAGTCAGATACTTACCACCTAACTCCTCTGGCTCGCCTGCTTTTCTTCTTCCCTCTTCAATCTGGCCCCCCACCACCACCTCCCTCTTCTGTCTCCCCTCTGGCGCTCCCCATCACCACATCACCTGCCACTGGGCCCCGTTTCTTCCCTTTCGTCCGAGCAAAATATGTTTTGTATTATAAATATTTTAGCCCACAGCTTAGGAACGGTTTGTATATGAATATTTATATTATAACATATGGAGAGTACTGTTTCAGAGCAGTCATATCGGATGCCAGATGTTTGGCGTTTTTTTTTGTGTTGGCGTGTGTGTGTATCCCATGGTTGGGTGGAGTAGCATGTTTATCGGGTTTAGATGCCACATTAGCTCACCCCTGTGGTGTATGTGGTGATTTGTGCTTCAGATAAAAGTGCACATGTGCACAGTGGACACACACATACATGTTCCAACAGTGCCGGCGGTCGGACACAAGCATTTAACAGGAGATTCCCACATCATTAATAATTATGTTGGATATTAAAAAAGGTCACAAACTAGTAATAACATCGCTGCTGCATTGCTAACGGAGCTAATGATAATTTAGTTAAACTTGGACAGATTAGGTGAAATGAAGTATCTGACCTGATAATTGATCAAAAGGGTTTTAAATTTCATTTCAAAAATAAAACTAACACCACATAGCACAAATCATATAACATATATACGACATTAGCTTTAAACAAGATACCCACTGAGAACTCAAGGACTTTACTCATAAAGGTATAACTTGTGAAGTGCTGGTGCATGCAGGTCTGCATCCAAAACACAATCACATTATCCCTGGTCATATACACGGACGAAAACAAAAAACGCTGCTTTTTGACTTGACTTCCTCCACACGCGCACAGAACACACATCCGCGCGCACACACCCTCCGTCCACTGTGTGCTTAGATTGGAAATGAAAGCTCCCGGTGAGGGTGTTTGCCGAGGTGTCTGTGTGGTGGATAGATGATTTAGTGGGCGATTCTATGAGGAGATTCCTCTGTGGTCTCAGCTGGAATGGAGCGAAAGAGATAGTGAGGTGAGACGAGTAGAGGAGACTGCCCTAGTCATTTGATGGAGAGGTGGACCGGGACAGGAGCCTGGGTAATAAGGCTTTGCTTTTGTGTTCATGTGCGCGCACACGCACACACACACATACACGCACGCGTGCACTCAAACCTGAGCATAAGCACAGACCCGTCTGGCAGATTAAATGCGCTGCAGGTTGTATAGGACCAGAGAGTGAAAGGGAGAGACGGGGAGAGGGTGTTGAGTCAGTGTGTAAGCCGCAGGGCACCCAAGTCTTCCTCCAACACTAAGTCAGCTACTGATCTCATTTCTCCACAGATGGACTCCTAACACACTCTCATCAGGGGACAAAAATATATATTCCCTCCATCTCTTTTCCTTACACATCCCTGCACCAACAACCTCTCTTTATTCGTCTCCCACTCTCTTGCTGTTTCTTTCGCTTGGTCCCTCTCTCCCCCCCGTCTCCTCTTCACTCTGTCTTTATTATCCTCCTCCACCTCAATATCCCTCTCATTCTCGCATGCACTGTATTTTCCCTCCATCTGTGGTTTTAACCCTCTCCTCTATTCCATCACATCATCCCGTGTTGGATCACACACCATTACCCTCTTTTCTCTTCCTTTGATCAATCACAGCCAACAGGTGCTGTAAATTTTGTCCTCGGGCGAAGCGGCTGCCGCAGTGTCCCTCCATCCGCATGCCTTTGCCTCCACCCCTGCACTTTCTCCTCGCTTTTCTCGCCACATCCCTCCAGCGCTTGCCCCAGTTTGTCAGCGAAGCAAAACTGGCGGTGTCTTGCGGCCCATCATTCATCTCCCCCCCCACACACACACACACACACCATCCCGTCACGGCGGTGGCTTGCCTGGTCTCAGACAAATAGCATCACGGCAGATAATACAGCCAGAAGAGAGCCAAATAAATTGTCCCTTCTCTGCTGACCTAATGGTCCTGCTTTCCACTTGGCCAGGGGACAGCGGCAAAACCTATACGCTTCAACTAGCCATGACATACAGGCGTCGCACATATACACTCCTTATGAATAAAACCTATCAACGGACCACAGTGGTGCAGTGACAAACCGTTCATTTGTCCAGGGACATGTTTATTGTGTAGAAATTGCACGGTGATGTATGGCTCTGAAGCGAAGGCCTCTGCTGTGAGAGTATATAACACTGGATTAATTCACATTTCAAACCCCTAATCAAATGACACACACTGCCATGTAAACACACATGCAGTATACATACCCCCTTAAAGCTCCAGGGGTATTTTTCATATGTCAGGATGTTATGAAATTGTCCTTTTTGTTCTTAAGTTCGACTAAATTTCAAGCACTTTTGTGGCAGAAGAAAATGCTAATCGCCGTGTGTTTCTCTCATTTAGGGCTGGAGCCTGTGATTATGCTCCCAACGGGGCGTAAAAAGATTTTGTTTCATATCTGTAAATCTGGTACATCGTGGCATTTCATTTTTACTTCCCACCTGAGATGGCATTTGTCAAAGCATATGTTTGAAATGTGTCTCCTCATCTAACACGCCAGGTGGTGATTTTCATAAGCACTCGTGATTATTCCAGGTAGAGAATATTAGAGAAAGGAATACAAGTATGCAATTTCTTTGTAGAAAAAGAAGTTCGGATTGTTCAGTTCATTCATACATCTTTGCTACAATTTAATTCATTTTTTCAAGTTTTTCCACTATAGCCAGCGAGTGGAGGTTTCCGTGTCGGTTTGTCAATTCAAACAAGCCTGACCGAAAGGTTTTACTTAAATCCCAGGACACATTCACATTAACAGACGTGGACCTTCCCTTGAGTTTCATATCAAACATTTGGTGAACACACTCGCTGCTTGAACAAAAACACATACAACTTTTTTCACCATGTTGTGACGTCAACAGATCCAAAATTGAACCGCATGAGAAAATGCAATGACAACTTGCAGTCCAAGGTTAAACTTTCTAGACCTGTCCTTTTACCCTGATATCCTCCTTTACTCCTGACGGGCGAGGGTGATCATTCCTACGGCCATATTCGACGTTGTCACTTTACTGTAAACATGTAATGGAAATATTTTCCAATTAAACTATGTATGGCGAAAGTAATCACGACAAAAGAGCTGTCAGTCTGCTGTCGGTGTGTACAGGCATTTGTCCAAGTTCCATGTGCCGTCATCGTCGGTGTGGGACAAGAGACAAGTGTCACCACCACAACTGCTGACTGCGTCGCCTCTGTCTGCCTCTCACCGATGCTCCTCCTCCATTCTCCTTGATCATGGCTACTGTTGTCATCTCCTCTCCTCCAGCATAATGAGTCAGTGTGTGATGTTGGATGGCTACTGACAGTGTGTCCCGTGACTCACATCGGGGTGGTACTGCTGTCCCTGCACATCTCAATACCCACACACACACACACACACACACACATCCCTCCCTTCTCTCTATCCTCCCATTCCTCCTCTGCTTCTGTTGGGACTGAACCTTCCACAGTGGGTATAGGGACATCCACTAATAATAAGTAAACATTCCGTAAACATGACACACACAAAAACCCACACATGCAGTGGGGCCGTTGTACAGCTAAGCCTTTTTGTCCATAAAGCATTTATTGTGTTTCCATCGGGGCACCTGCCTTTTTTCTCTGTGGGGTACGAGAAGCGAATTGATAAATAAATAAATAAAATCTACAGAAAAAAGGGGGGGGGGAGAGTGCTGGCCGAAGGCACAAAGTGTTGGCCAGTGGAAAGTCCAATGATGATAGGGGCCAAATTGACTTTGGAACCGAGTGACACCGTGAAGGTTCGATTGTGTCTGTTTGTGCTCCGACGGTTTGAAATAGTTTATACTTTGGGGGCTTCAGGCTTTTAAAAATATATAATACACACACCACTGCTAAGGTTTAAAACATACTGTAGCATAATGCATTTTATATTTCCCCATTTTTTGGCTCTATTTCAATCTTCCTATTGTACCCAAATGGATTCCTTTATCATTTTCTATCCATAAACACAGAAAAACATTATTATTCCTGGTGCTGTCAGTCTCATCTTATCAACGAGTGCAAGGGGCTGCCCGAGATGGACAGCTTGGCCCGCTTTATGTAAATAGCACACTTAAACACCCCCTGCTTTAAAGGGCCTGTGCACACGTAAACCTTGACAGGCCCCCGGGCCGAGCTGCTGCCTGTAAAACGCTGCCTGTTTATGGACGTCAGGTACCTGCCTCCTTCCACCCGTAAACACCTCTCCTTGTCCTTCTGAGATAAGAGTGGGTGAAGAGGAGAGAAAGAGGAGGAGATTGAGTTGCGTGTTTCAGGACATGTCCATACTAATTTGAATAAAGAAAAATATGATAATAATTTGTGCTGGTTGTTGGCCGAAAGTTTTGTCCACAGAAGCATTTTTTTTAGGTAGTTTGCCAACCGTATTGAGAACACCAGAACAAAGGGAAGTTACACTAATCTCTTCAAGTGAAAGTCCGGAAGAATTGGTTCTGGACATTTTCCAGAAAATTTCCAAAATTTGACTTTCACATATGATCAAAGCAGCAGGAGGTTGTCGGAGTCCGACGCGTTCAGACCAACAGGAACATTTCTGGAACATTCTGTGGCGTCTGGATAAAGCAGGAGGCAGGACATGATGATAATTCTGCTACAGAGAGCAGTGGTTTTGTTCATAGTCAATAACACGCTCACTGACTCGCTGTACATTTTCTGGAGGTTTTCTTGCTGTATTCTCTAATGCGCTCACTTGGATATTTTCTGGAACTTTTTCTTAAAAGTTCCAGAAAAACATTTGGCTCAACACTTGCGTTCTCACATACAGCCCTCAGAAAATGTCAAGATTTTTTTGCAACCAGAGCAAGTGTGAACAAATGAGTGCACAAGCGCATCCAGCCTAACACTAAAAAAAAACTGTCATGTGACAGTGGTGTATTAGCAAGTGTTTGACCTGGTGTTTATTCACATGGATGAAAGTCGCTATTCAGAGGTTGAAAAAACTTGATTCTCCCTCGTCCCTGAAACCTCGCACAGCCTCCCCCTCCCGCTTGTTCCTGCTCTGAATCAGACGGACTTCATACTGTCCGCTTGGTGCCATTGTCACTGTTGAACCAAAGTTCTTTTAATCACACTGCCGCCCCCCCCCCCCCACCCGCCTTGATTTACTAGCTCTCTGCATCCATAGGCATCCACTCCAGCCAACTGCATTAAAGAGATAAATAACCGGGCCAATAAAAGTGTTGTGAGGGGGCCTGAATGGGCCCTGGAATGCTCATCGTCCATTTGGTGCAGTAAGCAGTGGGGGGTGAGCTGGTGGGCGGGTGGGGGACGGGCGGGGCTTTTAGTGGAAGGTTTTTTAGGGGTGATATTGTGATTGGTGGTAGAGGTGATGTCATGTCATCCATCTTAGGGAGCCACTTCATTAGGCTAATGGAAGGGCTGGACTGCTCACCGTTCGTGCGGTGAGCACGAACGGTGCGTGTGTGTGTGTGTGTGTCCTTCCAAGGCTAAAGTGGTTATGAAGACTAAAGTGATTTTATTAGCCAGGCACAAAGCCCATCACTGCATCAGTGTGTGTGTGTGTGTGTGTGTGTGTGTGTGTGTGTGTGTGTGTGTGTGTGTGTGTGTGTGTGTGTGTGTGTGTGTGTGTGTGTGTGTGTGTGTGTGTGTGTGTGTGTGTGTGTGTGTGTGTGTGTGTGTGTGTGTGTGTGTGTGTGAGAGAGTTTTTGGTCAGGGGAGATAACTGTGTATGTGGAGCTGAAGAACACCTTCGTTCCTTTGATGTTTAAACGACGATCACGTTCCTCCGGTGACTTGCAGAAATGTGAAGTGCCGCAAGGATACTTTCAAGTAATATCAGTGATAGACTTTGATTTGTCACTAACTTAAATTAGTATGTCACTTCAAATGTTCCTCTTGTGACGAGTGAAGAGGACGAATGGCGTCGCTCTTTGAATTTAACATGCCGCTCGACCTCCTCTCTCTCTATGTCACTCTTCCTCTCTTCCATCTCTCTCTCTGTCAGTTTTTTCCACCTGAATCCCAACATGATTTGCTGTCTGGACATGTGCCGTCTTTGCGAGAGTGATTCCTCTGATTCCATTCCTACTTTTTTGCCGTCCAGCTCATTCCACCTTCAGCAGCGCATTTTATTGGTTTCCAAATATATTTCTAAGATGTCTGCGTCTGATTTGTTTTGCAACGCCTTCAGCTTCAGCTCATCGTGACCATCTGAGCTCCTCTTTGTCCTTCTTCTATCCCCGTCTCCCCGTTGTACAGTAGTAAACCCTCTGTCAAATCTTTCCTCTGTTAGTAGAATTAAACGGGTGACATTTAAGCAATATGGCTTTCATGGTGCTGACGATACGCAGGCTTTCATCTCTCATTCAAGTCCCCGTTTGTCGTAGCTGTCATGTAAATAAATTCACAATGATGGTGGAATTAAGGTCGACATCAGAGAAAACATCATTTAAGTAATAGACCTGAATGACTGGATTTCAAATTGAATCAAAGGCACCGCCCTAATTTGAATGAAGCACTTTATTTTCATCTCGTCCTCGGGATATCATAACAAAACTTCAGATTTAATTCATCACAATCACCACCAGCAAAGCCTCTCCATTAGCAAACTCTTTCAATTTCCCTTTTCCTTTGTGGCACCTATAAGATGTCTCTGCGGCACCTGATATTTGATTAATCTGTTTATTCGCTGTATTTAGACTCTTATGTGAGTATAAGCGCACAATGTGTGTCTCCAGACGTGCACTGCAGAGGTGTTAATGAAACAGAATAGCCCTACTGAGCCCGAGCTGCGCTTCAATGTTTTATTCAAAAGCTTCCATTTCTCATGGAAAGTAAGACAACAATGATAAAAAAAAAAAAGAAACAGGATGGTTTGCTTGTAACTTTAACATACGCTCTGTGTACCCATTAAGATGTGTAAATGAGAGGAAGGGGGTGGGGGGCAACCTGAGCAAAGCCGCCGGTATCACCCACGTATGGACACCTGCTAACAGAGCAAAGGTACACCGCACAAGCTGTTTCCTGTGAATATTCATTTTGTCACTATTAGCTTGTGTTGCTGAAGGTCGCAAACCACCCGGAGTGGAAAAATAACAATATCCCCTGCTTTTTATTTATTATTTGTGACAGCACTTTAATTTGACATCTCTATATTGTCTGAGATCAGAGGAATGAGCGGCGTTGTCACATTTTCATGAACAAACATTATGTGCGTGAAGGTTGCGATGTCTTGTCAATGCTTATTGGAATTCCTGTCAAACATGGTCGACATTAGACGACAGTGTCTCTGCCGGTTGCCTCATTTGTTTGCTTCACGTAACAAGATGCAGCATCATTATTATAGGTCTCGGGGATGTTGTCGCGTGATGAAACCTGTGGCCCACAGGTTACGTCAGCCTAAAAGTTGAAGAGATCTGCCTGAAGTGATATATTTGTGCAGGTCTTTTTATTCCCTATGATATTTCAGGACCTGCTTTTAAGTGATAGGACTGAATATATTGTTTGAAGATGATAAGAAGTCTTCCATTATCTGTATGAAGCAACAAAAAAAAGATAACAAAAAGCTTTGTTTGACTGCCGACTAGATAAGAAATGTTAGCAGAGTTGTGAAATGTATGAATGTGTTAATATGCAGCCGTTTCAGACGTCTTCACAGAGCTCAGTGTACATATGTCACGTTCCTGTTTCCTCGTATCCGTGGGCTTTTTGCATTTGAAAGCGCAGTGAGTGCTCGCTTGGCTCGTGGCCAGGTGTGCGCACTGCGCACCGCGGTGGCCTTTAACTCCTGTCCCTGGTGCAGATCGATTTTGTGCCTAGCCAGCAGCCCACTGCTAACCTTGAGGTAAGCTGGCGTAATGAGATCGCATCTGACGACATTGACTCACACCTGACAGCGCTGACACTCCGCTCCCAGCCAGTGAGAGACGCAGGTGGGCAGGCAGGGGTGCGTTGGTGTTCCTGTTGGTGTGAACGCGTCTGACTCAGGTAGTCTCCTGCTGTGTTTGTCATATGTGAATGGCAAACTCCAAAAAATAGACTTCATACACTGAAAACAGCTAGACAGTGCAGACCTCGCACAATGGTGTCCAAAGGCGTGGGTCCATAGGCACTGCTGGGTAATGCACAACCCTCTGTCTGGCCAAAGCTGCGATAAGAAGTACTGTATTTTTCTGGCCCATGATGAAAACACAGCTGCAGCAGGCCGCAGAGATCATTTGTCACCACGAACACACACACACACACACACACACACACACACACACACACACACACTCTCATTCTCGTGGCCCCTGAAAACAATTTGGAGTTTAATTTGAAAATAATTAAAAAGTTGCTACCCTTCCAAGCCGTCACTGTGTTATACCTGTGGACATAACACAAGATGACTCTTTCCTTTAGACCTATGACAGGCACATTGAGGCAGAGTCACAGACGCGGCCCATGCGTCAACCTTCAATTGGATGTGATGGGACTGCGATAGCCATTATCTGAGTGGTGGTAATTGAAACAATAATGGACATGGTAACAGCTTGGAAAATAGCATTGATCCATCATCACAGATGGTGCATTAATACCATGACTAAATGGTGCAAACCGATATTGCTCTCGGTCATGGCCAGGTCTGGTTGGTTAATTGAAAAAGAAATGAGCGAGAGGAAGGTTTGTGTGAAGTGTGTGTCTCCCACTCGGCACGGCTTGGATAACCACTCATGGCGCGTCTCTAAAGGGAGATTAGCCCGAGACGAGGCGCGGTTTTGGCGGAAGTGTGGAATTGGAATTCAATTGCTGTTTACCTACACACAGATGTAGACTAGTAAGCCAGTGGGAGCCTGGTCGATAGGAATCTAACAGCCTTAGCTCCCGCACATCTCAGGAGCATCCGCGGCAGGTTTGCGTCTTTGTCTCAACCTTGTCTTCACGTTCCTCCGGTCTCACGTTCTGCTGCGCAATCTAACCTTGACACTTTTCCTTCACCTGGCTCACACTGCTCTGCTGATGTCCAACTTTCACGGGGGTTGAAATGGCACTGAGCTGCAGCGGGCCTATAGACTGAGCACTGCTCCGCCGGATGAACACGTGGAAAATGAGATCGCTGACCTACAGCAAAGGTCAGACTTCAGTAAGCATGAGCAGTCGGATGATGGCTGCTGTAGGGGTTGGGAGTTTAATAAACTACTGCTGGCAATAAGCCTATTGTTTTACTTTTCTGCTCGCTACCTGTGTGGATGTGAGTGTTTGTGTGTGTGTGTGTGCATGTGTGCGTGCGTGAGTATGTGTGTATGTGTGTGTGTGTGTGTGTGTGTGTGTGTGTGTGCATGTGTGCGTGCGTGAGTGTGTGTGTGTGTGCATGTATGCGTGTGTGTGTGTGTGTGTTGTGATGTGATGTGACTGAAATTGCAGCTCTCATTGGGGCTAGCTGGGTAGAGCTGAAATGCTGTTATTGATTACACACAAAGGTTGCGTGTGTGTGTGTGTGTGTGTGTGTGTGTGTGCGTGTGTGCGTGCGCCCATGCTATTCCTCAGGCTCTGGTTTATCCATTAGGGGTTCAAGGGGGCTTTGGCCAATTTATACTTCTGTCTTGAATCGACACCACAGGTGCGGCGTAGGTTGAGTGTAGTCGTGAATCCTCGATTGTAGCCCGATGTGACTACACATTTCAGCAAAGCACACTGCAACAACTGTGATGGTCCGCTTGGTAGCACGTCTCGTCCACGTGTCAGTGGCTAGACGAGCACAGAAAACTCACCCTTCTTTGGCCTCAATGAGTTCAAGGCCTGCACACGTCATCTTCCCCGATGCCTTCTCCCTTTTCCGATTGCAGTAATTTCAGTAAAAGTAAAGTTTGTCTGTTTGTTTATTAGCAGGTTTTAAATGTAGAACACTGCTGCGGTTTAAACCACCATGTCAGTAAATAGAGTAGTGAGACCTAGCGACAATTTATGAACGAACAAATACATTTAGATGTTAATTATGTTGTATATTTTCTATGTACTGTTGTTCTACTTGATGTTGTCTTAATATTTCTTTTACATTAAGGATCAAAGGATCAAAATATTTTTTTTCCACTAGGTCCCTCTCTCTCTCTCTCTCTCTCTCTCTCTCCCCCCCTCTCTCTCTCTCTCTCTCTCTCTCTCTCTCTCTCTCTCACGCTGACTGTCCTTGTCACATGTAATTACTGACGAGCACACGTCTTTTCTCTACATGTGTGAAACCTTTCCACATGCTTGTCTGCATTTGTACACATGCATGAGGGAAGTATACACACAAATACCGAGAGTGATTACTTCTGTGTACACACACACACACACACACACACACACACACAGACACACACAGTTGGGATACTTTCTTTCACTCTATCTTCCTGCCTTCCCTTCACAAAGACCTGTGGTTAGGCACACTCAAACACACAAGCAACCATGCGGCACACACACACACACACACACACACACACACACACACACACACACACCTGGTCTCTCTCACCCCTCTGCCAGAGTGTGAGTCGCTTTATGAGAGGCTTGCCTGCACCCAACTGTGAGGCCCTTTTAATTAGAGCCCTGCTGTTAAGCACAGGCCTCCTCCAGAGGTCCCCCTCCTCTCCCCACCACCTCACACACACAGACACACACACCACCACACTCCTCTCCCTCTCCCTGTCTGTTCACACGTAGCACAAGACATTTTATTTACTACAGATCAAATGGGATTTCATAGCGCACCATCAGAAATCATGTCAAGAATCTGATTATAATTGTGTCGTTCTGCCCATCTTAACTCATCTCTCAGTGTGCGGATCAGTAATGGGATACAATGACAACACATGCGCTTGTGTAACACCCTCAGCTGTGCAGCCACGGCCAAAGTCTGCACACAAAGTATTCCTGGAACTCAAGCTGTTGTATCGCTCTCATAACCTGCATTCCTCCATTTCCCTTTTTGGACGAGGCCAAACCGCTTGAAACGGAAAAAGGAAGAAAGGCAGAAAAACAGGTCCCTCATTCATTGATTTTCTCTTGGATGTGGGCACGTGATCAGAGAGCTGTTGTGCTGTGTGTGTGTGTGTGTGGGGGGGGGGGTTCTCCCTCTCTAAAGCTGCTTCATAAGGAACTTCCACAGTCAGTGGTTAGTTGATCAAAAACAATGGTAGGTGGGTTGATACTACGTTAAATCAGCTCTGGAATTTCGAGCTAAACTTTCTTAAGCTGTTGCTGTGTGTGTGTGTGTGTGTGTGTGTGTGTGTGTGTGTGTGTGTGTGTGTGTGTGTGTGTGTGTGTGTGTGTGTGTGTGTGTGTGTGTGTGTGTGTGTGTGTGTGTGTGTGTGTGTGTGTGTGTGTGTGTGTGTGTGTGTGTGTGTGTCACCCAGTCCCTGGCAGCAGAGGAGATTACCAGCATACAACACACACATGATGCACACTAACGTCGGTCACAAGTCTTAAGATGGGGCAACAGTACAGCTTTGTTACAGAGAGAGAGAGAAAGAAAAAAACCGAATCAGTAAGGAGACCCGATAGTCATCTGACCCAGTTTGCCAACAGTGAATAAAGCCCTCAAAATACACTTGTCTATATATATGTGAGGAATTAGTTTGGAGGAATAAGTTTGGAGGAATTAGTTTGGAGGAAACCCCGCGTCCCGCCTGCATCTGTGGCTGCTCGTCTTGAGCTTGATGCGGGAAGGCAGGTTGTTTAGGACCGTGGGGAATGAGGGATGGAGAAGGAGCAGGGTGGAGGAGGAGGAGGAACGGCTGCAGCTGTTGTTGTGTTGGTCTGGTGAGGTTTGCCAGAAATTACAGAAGAGCCTGAGAGAGGCACAGCCCATGTTGCCTCTTACACAGACAGACAGATTGATCCCTCTCTTCTCTAACCTCTTCCTTTTCTCCTCACCTCTCTTGCCTTTTTTGCAAAGACCCCTCCAATCCCAGGGATTTTGGCATCAAACGCAGAAACAAATCACCCCCCCACCCCCCTCTGTGCCACCTTCCTTTTCTTCCCCCACCTTCTGTGCAGCAAGTGTTGCCGTGCCGAGAATCCCCCTCTTCCCCTGTCTGCAACTGTATCGACCTTTCCTCTTCCTCAGAGGAGCCCTTTTCTGTCTGTTCACAGGGCGGGAATTTTTATTATGATTGTTTTTAAAGATTTTTTTTCCATCTCTCTCTCTCTCTCTCTCTCTTTGCCCTGGGTTTTGGATATTACTATAAGCGGCGGAAAAGACAGGGAGGGGAGAGAGGAAGAATAAGTAATTTTGCTGAAGGACATTTGCAGAGGCAGCTTTTAACACCCTCACCCTTCTTCCCTCCCCCTTTCCCTCTCTTTCTCTCCCTCCACCCCCTCCTTAAACACATTTCAGCCATTTCTGCTGTTTAAATATTGAGAATTGTTGCAAATTCTTCTGGTCTCTTCCCTTTTTGATGTTACTTGTCCTCCAAACAGCTCATCAATAGAAATGCAGTCGGTGAAGGGGCTGAGACGCTCGGCGTAGCAACACCAACAATTGCCCCCTTGCAGGACCTCTTTGCCCCCCTCCCCCTCCAGGCCCCAGTTAACGGGTCTGAGCTTTGCCGGTTCCCAAGCCGCACCTCTTCCCTGGCTCCCCCCGCTATCCCCCGTCTGAAGGCCAAGCTCTCCCTCTGGGCTGGCTTTGGCTGCTCGTTCCCACTAACAGGGGGTGGCTCTCCGTAGGCTGGGCTCTTTAACCTACACCAACATGCATGCACGTACACAAAAAACTCACAAACACAAACACACACAAACACACACACACACAGGCAAAGCTGAAACAGATTGTAAGAGTGACCCAGCTGACTCCTGTCACTTTATTCTTTACTTTCCACCACTCTCCCGGCCTACACACATCACAGCGTACCGTTGTCCTCATTCCTCTCTGATTGCTTTGCTTTGCTTTCTTACTTTTCTTTTTTCTTTTTTCTTTTACTGCACAGATGGATGCATTTTAGATGCTATTTAAAATGCTGCTAACTAGTAGGGTGCAGATTCCCGTGTTGTGAGCAGCTCCGGAATAAAACGCAGCCTCAGTTTAGATACAGACGCTGCATTCCTCTGTGTGTGCAGTTATTGTTGTTGTTGCTCCAACAGGAAAACGGTAAATAGCTGCTAAATAAAGCAGAGGCTGTTAAAGTTGCACCGCATCCATAGGCTAACCAGCGGTCAGAGCGCGGCTGGAGAATTCTCCCCCGTCGCTCTTGTGTAAGACAGGAGAGCGAATCCCGAGCAGAAAGCAATTGCAGCCGACTGAGATCACAGACGTGTTAGTGCCTAACGGCCCGCTTTACGGGACTGGCTGTCTTTGGGTTTTAATGAGCAGGCCATGGATGGGTGGAAAGGCAAGGAGAGAAAAGGAGGGTGGGGGGTGGGGGTTTTTCCAGGGAAGATGATGGAGATCAGAAAAGAATGAAAAAAAAGGAATAAGTGATGGAGTGTTGGGAGGAAGTGGGATAGGGGTTTAATGTCCTCTTCTCTCTTAGGGTCTAATCAGGAGTGAGAGATGGGACTGAGGGGTCAGTGTCGCTCCTCATGTTTCACATCGCAGGTTCACTCAACGACACACTTCTCTTCCCCCAGGATGTTTTTGAACGGGACAATTTTTTTGCAAACATTTTCCTTGTGTGGAGGGCTGTGTGTGTGTGTGTGTGTGTGTGTGTGTGTGTGTGTGTGTGTGTGTGTGTGTGTGTGTGTGTGTGCTTTCCCTCTCTATAGTCACCTCCCTCAGAGAAGTATTTTGAGCCCCCCCCCCCCCCCCCCCCCAGTGCAGTGGCATGAAATTGGCAGTTTTGCTGTGTGCTGATTAAGTCACAATCTGCCCCCGTGTGTGTGTGTTTGTGTATGTGTGCGCATGTGTCTTTAAGTGTGCCTGCTGGTGAAAGGGTTGGTGAATGTAGGAGTGGAGGCTGGACACCTTAGGAATGTTTTACCCGATAACAAATTCCCCCAGCAGCACCCTCTGTAGAGCTCTGTTGTACAGTTTGTGTGTTTTGCTTCACTGTGTGTGTGTGTGTGTGTGTGCGTGTGTGCGTGCGTGTGTTTGTATGTGTCCTCAAGGGAGGAGGAAGGTTCTGCAGCTTTCTTGTTGTATTGTGATTGACCACAGTAGTGTATCGTGTGTATTATATATTATTGTATTCATTATATACATACAAACGCCTGTAAAATGCAAAAAAAAGGAAAATTTGATTGTGTTAACTTTGCCTTTGTCTCAGATTGTGATTCTTGTGTAGATTTACACACAAACACGCGCGCGCACACACCTAACTGCAGCTTGACTCCAGGTCACTGCTCATGCCTCTGGTGCATCTGCTGCAGCAGCAGCAGAGCCGTCACTAACTCATCTGTCCTTTACGCCGCTCTCCTCTCCACAGGCCGCCTCATTAAACTTTGAGCTGGACAGTTAAAAAACTCTTTTGCTGTTCAGTCCCAACTGGCCGCGGCGTAAGAGGAGTAAATTAAATAAAATCTGTCCGTTGGGTCTGAAGTCAGATGGAAGGATGGCATTTGCCAACTCGGTCTCTGCAGGGGAGGCAATGCGGCGTGGACACAGGTGGTGCTTTGTGAGCCCTGACATCGACCACGCAGTCGGCAACGAGTGAGACTGAGATCACTTTAATTTCCTTATTTTCTTAATTCTGTCTCTCTCTGTTTCTGTGTCCTAAAGTCAACTCCGGAGATGGCATCCACTACAGCCAGCAGAAGAGGGAAAACATCGGTGACCTGATCCAGGAGACTCTGGAGGTGTTTGAGCGCTTTGGAGGCGAGGACGCCTTCATCAACATCAAATACATGGTGCCCACCTATCAGTCCTGCATGAAGAGCTGAGGGGGGGGGGTTCGCCTTGACGTTTAAACAGACTCCTCGTTCCCTTTTTCATCTCCCTCTCTACATTCCTTCTCTTTTTTTGTTTCTGAACTAATCCCTAAGAGCCCATTCAGACCCGGTATTAGCATCTGTCCTGAGCGATCCGATCACAAGCGGGCGGCTCAGTACGTGTGTGAAGAGCGTGACATCCGATCGCTCAGACCACGTCCGGAGGTGGTTTGGTTTGGTGGTTCTCTCGTCTGTCCTTCTCTCTCTCACACCGACACACACACACAAACACATTAAACCTCTATTCAGACCAGATACAGACCGTCCACGTGTGATCGGCTCTCTCAGGACGGACGTCAACACCGGGTCTGAACTGGGACCGAGACCCAACACTTCCTTCTCTGCTTTGTTTTGCTCCATCAGCTCAAGTCATGAGTTATTCTCTCTTTCTGTATCTCTGTAAAAGTACAAGTTTGATAGGACACATTTTACTTTAAAAAATATAAAGCATGTTCAATATACTGTAATGTTATTGCTAATTATTTTATCACTTCTGTGATTTATTTAGCTGACTGTTACAGAATCTGTGATGCTTAGTGGCTTTTACTTTCAAAATGTATGAAAACACATTGATCTTGAAGTAAAACTTTAAATTCAGCTTTGGCCTGCTCAAATTCATGTGAGCTACAGTAGATCCCTCAGCACGGTGACAAGATTTCAGGAGGAATAAGAGTTGACACAGGTCCACGGAAACTTCTCAAACCGCTCCTGCAGCATTTTTTGGGGTTGATTTACAGCTAAAGCTTCATCCACATTGTTTCGCCCGCCGTCCACACTACGGAGTTTTTGAGCGCCTAAAATGGAGAAGTTTGGAAATGCTGCTTGTCCAGTTTTAATTGAAAAGCTCCGGGGCTGTAGGCTGTTGTAAGTATAGACGGGCGCCCGCATTTGCTTCCTGGTTGATTCTTATCAGCCGCAACTCGAGCCCTTACGACCAATGACTATTCCACCTCGTCGTCGCTACCAGAAAAGAAAAGCCTGTATCTTTACTTTTCATCATTGCTGTTCCTCGTTATTGTACTTTCTGTAACTAAACAACCGACTGCAATAATAATAATAATAATAAATTTCATTTAGAGCAGACAATCTGCTTCCTGCTTCCACTGGCGCACACATGCGCAGTGTATGTGAATGGCCATGTGATATGTGATTTTGTGTGTGTTATGGACAGTCGACTGCGAGCTGGGATCGTTTTAAAACTAAAACTAAAACATATCAGTCTGGATGAAGTGTCAACAGGTGCTCAAACCACTCCTGCAGCCTGTTTTTGTTGATTTACAGCCACATGTTAACCACTCTTAACACAGGCTCTCTGAGATCATCACGCATATTTTGGAATATTGATATAAAGTATTTTATGTCCTCGTGCTGAAACGGAAAATGAATGAAAGCCACTATCTCGACACCACAAAGCTTTGAATTGAAAAGGTGCTAATAAAGGAAGAGGAAGAAACAAACTCTGAAAGCTCCGTCTTTCCTGTGTCACTCCGCGACGCCCTTTCAGCGCCTCGTTTTTGTCCCGCTCCACAACTGCTTTCTGTTCACAACTGCGGAAGTGTTTTGTATCGCATTGTACCACTGTACCCATTCTGTCACTGGCCCAGCTGGAGACGGAGCCTGTCTAAACACGCCGAGCGAGACGCGGGGGAATGACGACCGACAGCATTCCTCCAGACAAACACGCTTGTATGCACACACATTTGCTTTCCATCCTTTGAACTCAAATACCCCACGGTGATACCGGCAAACACTCGGCCTGCTCGCGGGGCTTATTCCTGAGTGTTTGTGAATGACAACAACATACATGACGCTCTTTGTTGATCGAGACCACACAGTGACTCAGTCGGCGTCTTTGACCAACTTTATGTTCTCTCTCTCTCTCTCTCTCTCTCCCTTTATCGTCACTGCCGCTTTAAAGTCACTGTGGAAACTTCTTCTCAGACACAATGGGAGTTTTAGCAACTGTACCACCCACTCCACCCGCAAACCCTTCGCCATCCACACACACACACACACACACACACAAACACAATCCTGCAACCCACAGGGGAAACCTAGCGTAATTGATTTCTGACACTCACAAGGACACTAGCACCGTCTCTTATTGTAAGTCATGTCTCCGGCAAAAGCAACTTCACAGGCCTGCGGAGGAATCCATTCTTAACCTGAAGACAGGTTCATAATGCTCATATTTCAACCTCAGCACATCTTGTAAAGAATGTCACTGAATAGCTGTTCCGCACAACTGAACCCAGCCCGGGCTCCTCCATTTCTCCGGGCTTAAGTCTCAAAAATAGGTGTGAGAGGGATCCCTCCGTTCAACACAAAACACATATTTTGCCTGACTGGCAACAGCTGCATACCAACACAGCTATAGTCGCGGTAGAGGCACACGAACTGTGCACTATCTCACCTCTGTTCTCACTAGACGGGCGGATCGAACTCTGAACAGCCTGCGGTTCCATCAAACTGTATCAGTGACGCCCCGCTCTCCCGCTTCACCTGTCCAATTTCACTGAGCCACAGGCTCAGAGAGGACAACTGGAAAAAGAGAACAGGATAGGGTTGCAACACGGCAGACATTTGGTGTTTACAGAAAAATATATGGTAGACTGATTTGGATATTATTTTTTAAGAAGTGTTACTCATCACAGCCTCCCATCTTCATCACAGCTATTTGCCTCAAGCTAGCGTAAGTGGTTTTCACACGTGCACTCTGGACATTTTCTGGAGTTTGGCTCTTCACGTATGCCGAACGCAGCAGGAGATCTGTCAGACACGTTCACACCAACAGGACAATTTGCGCAAGGTCCTGTAGCGTTTGGACAGAGCATGCAGGAAGTAGGATGTAACCATAATTCATAAGTCATCAACCTGCTGTATTCTCTCATGGGCTCACTTTTTTCCGAAAAAATGTACGAAGGGGCTGGCAGAAAAAGTTCCAGACAATGTCCGGAGAAACATTTTAGGCTCATTTAAGTTCTCACATGAAGCCCCTCCGGAGGATTTCAGGAAGATGTCTGGACGTCAGTGCTTGTCTGAAAGCAGCTTCAGAGGGCTGGGCTGAAGCGATCTGATAGCTTCGGCTCAATTAGGTCACATCACAGGAGCTAATGACCATTAAATGTTAAGCGGCATCTGTTTTCGACTTCTTCAGGAACCCACCGAAGCTCATTAAGGAAGGTGGCAGTCTGCAAAGGAACATTGGCGAATATGGAATCGGGAGCAGCACACACATGAACAGGCCAGAGCCCACATGCCTGCACACGGACACACACACACACACACACACACACGGACACACACAATAATATACCCAAACAATACCAAGCAACGACACCAAGCTGCAATTGCTAATGCAGGTAATAGAGTGAACTGTGAAATGAGCGGGGATGGATGCAGCCAAAGAGGCGATCTGGCCAATCAGAGGCATCAACGCCTGACTGGTCCAGACCTCCAGGCCCGGAAAGATCAAGCATGACATTACTTAGATTTGTCCCGTATCTCGTCGTCCTCTCGTACACGAAAAAAAACAACCTTGCTCAAATAAAAATTCCGCATGTGAGCAGAAACTGCCCTGATCGTCCTATGATGACCCGCTTTCCTTAGTCATAATGAGCAATTGATCATTCTGTGACCAGGGGTGCCCCCGACGTACACAAGGAAATAGATTGCTTCCCATTCAGTGTGTTTCCTGCAGTCACTGAACACAGGTTACGGCATCATGCTCTACTTCCCCGCAGCAGATATTATCTGTCGCAGATAACGCCACATTATTATTTTCAGTTGAGAGCATTTCAGATTTTTTTTATTCCTCGTCTATTGTGGAAGATCTGCCTGATGGCAAGTGGGGGCGATAGTATTGCTCTAACATGTTATTCAGCCATTTTGCTCCATCTCCCCGTGCTTTTCTGTTGCTTGTTTTGTTAATTTCACTCAGCCCACATACACATTGAAGAGATCAAGGAAATTACAGCTTTGCTAAAAAAAAAAAAAAAAAAAAGGCAGCAGCTCTAAATTAAAGGTTAAGAAAAAGAAAAAAAAACTTCCTTATGCTTCTTTTATTTTTCACCGCGTTTGTGTGCGTTTTCAAATGCGTTTGCCGTGGAACACTCGCTGCTAACTGGGTTTGGCAGGTTCATGTTCTTTTCTAAAATGATGCGTCCACGGTGTTACGGCCCAAACCGTTAGCCACCGAGTCTGTCGCATTCCTGCACCACTGCCTTCGCCCACACAAAGGTGAAATAGCGTTCTCTAATCCACAACCTGGCCCTCTCCGTTGCAACTGGACCCCGGGGGTCAAACCAGGTCAATGGGCAGGCCGTGGCCACTCGCTCAGCTCGGGGGGTTATTATTAGCCGAGCTAGCTCCAACCCTCGCAGCAGCTGCCGCTGCCCCGCAGCCAGCAATAGCTCCCACTGAGAGGCATGGGCGAGCCACTTCGCTTGTGGAATCCATACACAGAATTCATACGGCCGCGGCGATCATCGCGATCGACCGAGCAGCGCCGTGTTTACACGCGTGTCTCGGCTCGCACCCCACCGGCTTCTCCAGCCGTCAGGTTGAGCCTGTTATCTGGGAATGAGCAGGGACTTTCTGGAAGCCGGAATCCACTGAGCTCAAGTTCGTCCTTGTGCATCTCCGTCTCACCACATCGCAGTGGTGGCAGGCCAACAAAGGCTTTTGTATCGCAGTGAGCTGCGCGACAAAAGCTACACAAACATGCCGATAGCGTTCTGTTGACGGAGGGGAAAAGAGAGATTGAGGAAAAAGTAGAAAAATGGAGATTGAGGAAGGAAGAAAAAAAGACAATTATGGGAGAGAAAAAGGCAGCTTCAGAAAGTGTGTGTGTGTGTGTGTGTGTGTTTGAGAGAGAGTGAGAGCTTGCTGAATAAAGAGGAAAACAGGGAGATATGTCGTGCCCGGACGCAGAGACAGAGCGGCAGGCCAAGATGAAATCAGCGTGGAGAGGAATGAGGGGAAGGGGAGAGTGTGTGGGCCGCGTCGAGATGGATGGATGGAGGGAAGTGGGACGTTGTGTCACCTGGTGGAGAGGGCTGTCGAGCTCCGACCAGTCCCGAGATTTAGGAGCAGTCAGTCGCAGAGAGGAGAAAGAGAGCGGAGCGGGGATGGGGGGGGGGGGGGTTGGGGTCCACAGACCGCACCACTTGTTTATCTGATGTTGTTTTGTTTTTTCCCCCCACACAAGTGAAAAAAACAGGAGAGAGAATGGCGGCGACAACTGGCACTTAACGACATCACCACGCTCCCTTATCTGAACAAACAGGCCGAATGCGGAGGGCCCCTGCTTTGTGTGCGGGAAATCAAATGATTCGTCCATGTGGGTCACACTGGGGATCAAAGTTGGGTGCGTGCGCCGCATGTCGTGACGCGGCCCGGTGAGCAGCGGCGAGTCTGTCGAGCGTTCGGCGGGGTCTTCCGTTCGTCTGTCATATCTCCACGTTATCTCTGTCTCGTGAGGCAGATTGTTTACGACCAGCAGTGAGGGGATTGTTTTGTGCAAAAAAAGAGAAAAGAAATGAACCCCCCCCCCCCCCCCCCCCCCCCCCTGCTCATGTCTGCATGTGAAGACTTCATGCTCATCCGGCGAGCGACTGAGCATGTGCGAAACACAATGGAGATTCGTCTATCTGCCCCTCCATGTGCCCGCTGTCTGATTCACCGGATTAATTCACGAGCGGAGGAATAATGTAAACAGCTCCTGTTCAGTAATGCTCCCCTTAGATTTTAATAACGTCTGCTGAAATCTCAAATCCTCTTTTAAGGGTTTGTGACTTGTGCTCACGTGTGTGAGCGGGCCCCAGAGTGGACCAGACCATCGGGGATCAATCCTTCTCCGGGGCAGATGTGATCAATGAGGATTCTCTGCCTCCGCCCGTCAACTTCTCTGTCTCACCACTTCTCTCCGTCTCGCCTCGTCCCCCATCCTCTTCCTCTCCTACGGGTCTTATCAGTCACAAACACTCGCCTTCGTCCCCGCCACGGGCCGACGGGCGCGCACGAGCCGGCCAACGAGCAAAGTAAATAGATACAGCTGGAGAGAGGAATGGATCCGCGCTGTTGACAATTGGCGGGGACAGATGTGGTATCGGCCGAACCTCCTTTTTAAGCCGTATTGACACCCTCCACGAGGGACAGGGCGGAGGGAGGAGGAGGACAAACTTGTTTATCCTTTACTGTAAAATTCAAACGTGCCTTTTTTTCCGGCGCGTCGCTTCCTCCCGTTGATTGACGGTCGGCAGGCTCGAGGTGAGAACTTTGATTGTTTTCACAATAGCTCCAGCTGCCCGTACCCCATCACCCCCACTCCCCTCTGGGTAACAACAGGCATTCCCATCACCCGATTGCCAAACCACTGGAGCATCGAGACTGCAACACAAGGTGACCTTTAACGAAATAGAGAATGGTGAGTAGCTGCGCTGGCGACAGTAGAATGTGCTGTTGGGAGCGTGGAGGAGCTGGAATGCTGCAGTTTCGGCTTGAATGGTGATCGATTTTTTCTATTACTTTTTTTTATTCTCATGCACATTGATACACTCCACCAACTCACACTTCCTCATAGTAGAACATGTAGAGTGTGAATGGTATAAACACTTTCTCGAGTGTAGTCTAATTGGTGAGGGACTAAAAGAAAGAAGGAAAAAAAACCATGTCCGACCTATTCTTGTCACATTTGTTGAAAGTACTGACTGTGGCATACGGCGTATCTTTTATTCATCCACTTTTAGTATCGACGTTCACTGCTCCCGCAGCCACAAATATGCCAAAGACTTGTGGAAAAACACTGGTGTAGCTTAAATTTGAAAAGGCATCTAGTAGTAACCCCCTTACCCTGTAATCCAGTCAGCAGGTAGGTGCCAAATACAACATGATGGATTGAGGCCCCCCCCCCCACCCCACCCTCAAACCAGACTGGACCCGTCACTGGAAATGAGTAGTTGAACCAACAGCAGCAGGGATATTTCCAGTCCTGCAGAACCACTTATGATAAAACTGTAAACTAAAAATGTCCTTTGATTATATTAATTTCTTTGTCCCCTTTTAACATTCATTATGAAAGAGGTTACAAAAATGTAAGAAAAAAGATCATGTAGGATCAAGCTCACTATTTCGTCGTTCTTGGTAACAGTTTTTCTGTTTTGTGTTCCCAGACGACTGAGATGAGATCTTGACTCCTGACCCTGATGAACCACGTGAGCGGCTGCTGCTGCGCTGCGGCACTGAGATGTTGATGAGTTGTTGAATTTTATACCAATGTGAAGTCCTCCATTTCACAGATGCAGTTGAGCGGCAACGGAGTTCAATGGCACTATACATCTGCAGTATCGCTATACTTGTGTTTAAAATGCGTGCACTCAAAGAGGTTTATAGCTCTTCGATGTACAGATCTTATAAAGTTTTGATTTACAGCAATAAGTGAAAACTATAGAGGAACCATCACTTTTACATCTTTTCTCCTCACCTGTATTGTTTACAGTTCTTGTTTCATTTGATTTTAAGACAAACCAATAAGGTTACTGACAATAACAAATGCACACACTCTTTTCAACGTAAGCACACACACAAACGAGTGTGAGTGCAACAGTGTATGAACGCGTCCACCCGAGCACCGGTAGGACATTTGTCATGCCGTGCTCGTGATACGGGTTAAAATGAATAATAGGCGCATTATGTATTTCTTTGTATAGACTCTGTGCTCTACCGTGGTTGCGAGGGGGATACTCTGTTTCTGTTCCCACCATCCTCAAAATGTAAACGACCCAGTTTCTGACAAGACTCCGTTTGCCCACAAGTCCCCAAACTAGTGAGTCAAAGAGAAGAAAGGAAAGATGCTGTTCCTGTTTGTATGTATGCGTGTTATCGGAGCCCGTGGGTCTCTGTTTGTCTCCTCCGGAGCCACAGCCGTTATCACAGACAGCCTTCGCTTTGACAGTCACCAGATCCCACTCGCGTCCCTGCGCCTGTGGCCCCAGAGGCAGGCTGCGGTCGGCCGCAGGGCCCCTACCGAGGGCCCCTACCGAGGGCCCCTACCGAGGGCCCCTACCGAGGGCCCCATTGTCTCCATCCGCGTACGCTCAGTTGTAAAACCCAGGGCGCTCTCCGAGCTCATTGAGAGTGCGCTAACAGCCTCCCTCTTCCAAAGGAGCTAAACGCATGTTCATTAATTATCTGGATCCTTGTTAATTGGATTAATTGTTGAATAGACACCGTGTTATTAAAAATGACGAAAACACAAGGGCAGGGGGAGCAAAAGGGGGGATTAATATCGTTCCTGTTTACTCTCGGGCTGTCAGAAGACACAAGCGCACGCTCACGCATTTAGTTTATGCTCTGCCTGTATGTTGCTGTGTCTCCAACTCTTGTGTTGCCATTTTGCACACATATCAACACACACACACACACACACACACATGCCGAAGCCGTTATGTGACCCAACTCAGAAAACTGAGCGCTAGGCTAGGTGCAAATTACCATCACCACTGTTTGAGATAAGAAGTAAACCCATTTTCAAAGCCCTGAATAAATGCCAGATTCTTTTTGATGCAAGAAGACTGTGACTTTTTTCCGTGGCTTATATTTAAAGAATAAGGGGGGGAGGGGCACACAAAGTCAACACCGTGAACAATTTAGCTATCTTAAAGTCACATGAAAAATGGGGTTTCTCGTTCCTGCCTATCTACTTATCCAACAAAATCGCTTATCAGTGTTTGACTTCAAGGGATGTTTTTATCATTCTGGCTTTAAGATAGTGCTGATACTGCAGACCGCATGGACGCCAGGAGTAATATTACATGCCTCGTGAAAACTGGTGGTGGGCCAAGTGACAGGCAATTATGCTTAAAAACCTAACTCTCTGTGTTTCCCTGTGATCACTGGCTGGACTTATTTTCAATCCAAAGGTAAATACCAGACAGCCGAGGAGACGTCTTCAGATATCAGGCTGTTAAATCCAACCAAAGGAAGAAAAAAAAAAAAGACTGAAATCCAAATTGACATAACAGATTAAGAAATCATAACTTCTGATCAGTCTTTATTGAGTGATCACTTTTTAATAATACTGCAATCATGTGACTCCAACACAGATGAGGACTTTAAGTTATGAACTGCATCTTTGCCCTGAAACCTTTGTTCCTCTCAGCGATCAGGCTCCGATCATGAAGCTCATCAGACCCGCGGAAGCATATGGGGATATTATTACAAGATTAACGACTCGGGTTTGTCTGAGACTCAACTGAAGTTCGACAGAATTTTTTGCAATAACATGGTGCAGCTATATGTAGACACTGGCTGAAGGGCAGAGAAGCAGTGTCCAGTGAATGTGTTGCATTGGTTGTTAGGGCAACTGTATTGGTCGTCCTGCTTTGATGTGGAGGCTACTGTCGCCTGCCGCTCTCCCGTATGCTGATATCCAGGGTTTTTTGTGGGGATACATGTGATCATTTTGGGGGGTTTGCGTGTAAGCATCTTTGAAGTTTGCTTGTGTGCATGGTAATGTGCCTTGAGTTAATGATACCGTGACACTGGATGTAGTTGAACAATCAATATAGTGGACATGTTGGACTAATTCTTACCGGCTTAGACTTAATTTTCTCTCCCCCATACCAACACAATGGTGACAACACTGAAGCCGGCAGGTCATAGTGCAGCTGTTTGAGTATTCATGCCCCCAGTGAGGGGGACTGCTTTACAACGACATGAGTGGGTGAGCAGTAAGCGGACAAACCGATCGAGGGCCAAGGTCAGCGCTCAGATTTTAGCCGGGGCCCCCTCGCAGCCAACAGCTGTTAAAATCAAAATGGATCAGTTGTGGTTTATTTTCACACTACGCAGGAAACTGGAGGAAGCTGGTTCGTGTGTGTGTTCCATTGATCAGGGATGTTAATCTTCTGAGGATATGTAGAAAGGTCCTCCCAAGGACAGGACAATGAAAAGGCTCTATTGATTACTGGAGCGTTGATCAATCGGTCCCCAGACAGATAACAAGCTGTACAACTCTTGAGTCACAATGGGCCTTTTGAAGGATATGGACTGCTTAGGTTGATCTTTCTTTCCTTCTTCTTCATATTCCATCACCTTTAAGTGAAGCCACCAGGATCAGTCTCGGGCTGATCAACCCAGATCACTGGTCCGTTTATCAGACCCATACACGTCATTGTTAAACCGGAGAATCGCACCACACCTCGTATAATCTAAGTGACAAACGGGGCTACTGTGCCAGTCACTGCGTGAGTCTGAAGTAGTCACATCTCCTTAGGAAAATTTGAATGCAGTCTTTGCAAGAGGAGATTGGACTTCATGGCTGAAAGGGCTCCATACCCGTGACAGAGTTACTATAAGATTTATTTTATTTTTCAGTATGTCAGTATGCTGAACTTTGTTATATCCTAGGCCACAAGTGGAGCGATATAATGATAATAAAAAATGAATTGGGGAACATGTTTTTTTAAATTTATTTTTTGCCAAATTTAAATACAGTCATATATCATAGTGCAAATAAAACAAAAACATGTTTCTTAAAATCCACCTGTTCGCAGAGGCGTTTGACCATGTGTCATCATTCATATTCACTTTATTGTCAATCACTGAGTACATGCATACACAGAAGAAACGAGAAATCATTCTCATCAGTTTTTTCATCAGTGAAATTGATAAAAAAATTACAAAAATAAATACTTACATCACCCCCTGCTTCTTGACTATTATTATCTGTCCTTGGATTGTTGTTGTTTTTTTTATTTTCCGACCTCTGTACCCTGAAAGGAAATGTATTATTATCATTATTATGATATAATAACAGACAAGCTAAAAAAGGTGAATGAGTCACCCTTTGGTGTTGTATCCTCTCAAAACAAAGACTAGCAATGACAGAACTACAACCCAGTAAAGGTGGACCAGTTGAAACACAGTTAGGATACAGAACGATAAACTTTACTGATCTGACACCAGCAGCAAAAAAAAAAATCACAAAAATCAAAAAGAATAGGCAATAAAAGAAAACAAAAGTAGAGAGTATAAACAATACAGAGGTGTGTACATAATATACACAATATGTATATAATTATAAAGTCATGAGACCACTGATGACAGAGCCACACTCTCGAGGAACAAACAGACAGTTTGAGTCTGAATGTTTGTTGGGGGAGGAAGAAAAAAGTAAACGTGTGCTGTTCGTTGTTGACAACTCTTCCAGGGCTTCTTTTGCATTCCTGCGCACCGCACGCCATTGGCCCGGATTGCTGTCCATCCCTCTGCCAAGCTCTGCGCCCCGCCCTTCCCCGCACAGAGCCGAGAGCTCATTGGCTCTCCCATTAGTCCCCCCGAAAGCACCCGCTGGCCAATCGGGTGACGAGGAGGACGGACCCTTTTCCGGTGGAACGGTGTCTCGCGCCTACAGTGGAGGAATCGAACGTCCCCGAGCGCACACGGCGAAGAGGAGCGTACCGCGGCGCACGAGTGTCTGGAAGGGAGATAACGGTCCGTGCTCAAACAACAAGAATAAACCAAACCTGAGTTTTTAGGGGGGTTGACAGAGTCTGGTGCTCACCAGGAGGAGGGAAGCGACGGGTTGGAGCCGCAGGTTTTTTTTTTTCTTTTTTCAATTTTGTCTTTTTTCTTTTTCTTCTCTCGTTTTTCTCCCCCCCCCCCCCCCCCCAAAAAAAAGAGAGGATTCTGTTTTTTCCGCGGTGGTTTGTTTCTTCACTCTCGCCGCAAAGATGATGGTCGGAGAGGTCGAAGTGAAGGAGCGACCGAGGCCGAGTCCCGACTATTTGATGCAGTTGTTGAACGAGAAGAAGCTCATGACGAGTTTGCCGAATCTCTGCGGCATCTTCACGCACCTGGAGCGGCTGCTCGACGAAGGTAAGCGGGCGGCGCGGGGCAGGGGCGGCGGGGCACCGCGGCGCAGTCCGGTTCCGATCTCCCTGCTGCATTGACGCTAGCCAGACCCGGGCGCACGCTCCGAAGACAGGGTACCCCGATTTTGCTGACCGTGGCAGGCTTAGTAACTTCCGCTGATCTACACCCGACGCCTCGAACAAAGTCGTGCGGCAGAGCCCTGCGGGAGCTCCGTCTCTCCCGCGCGGCGCGGCGCGGTGCGGGGTCTCGGAGCGGTGCCGCTAGCGGCGAGGCTTCCCCGGAGTTTGTTGCTGCGAGGCGAAAACTTTCTCCGCCGCTCATTTTGACAAAAGAAGAGCAGCAGAAAGGAAACACACGACGAGCCCGACACTCGTCCAACACGTGAGAAGTTTTGAAGCGCACGCGAACCTCCGCGACACGTCAGTTAGAACACGGGGCTTGTTTTGTCCAGAACGCGGGGCCCGGACTCCACATGTTCCGCTGCGGTGTAGCAGCTCGGGCTAGCCACATCTCAAGCTAGCGAGCCCCGCGCAACTCTTCAGGAACTGCGAGGGGGAACGAACACGAACACGAACCGCGGCGTCGACTCGGCCCCGTCTCTTATCAGACGAGAAGAAGCGGGTTCGGTGTGTGTGACGAGACGTGTGTGTGTGTGTGTGTGTGTGCGCGCGTGCGCGCGTGTTGACTTTCGCCCCGAGGCTCGTGCTGGTTGTTGCCCGGCGGCCGAGCTTCACAGCCACAGCCAGCGGAGGAATGTGTCCGCTTGTTGCCCAAACAATGGCCAGCGAGTCGCTGCTGGGAGGAGGAGGAGGAGGAGGAGGAGGATGAAGAAGAGGGGGGGGGGCACGAAGATTGTTTCAACCGTGTAACTTTTTCATTTAAAGGGACAGTGGTGTGTGTGTGTGTGTGTGTGTGTGTGTGTGTCGCTGCAGCAGCGTCGTCGTTGTGTTGTTTTGTTTTTTTTTGCCCCGACAAAACTGCGTCGGTGCCCCCCCCCCCCTCCTGCCCTGCGTCTATTCATCTCCCAATCCCCCTTTTGTCGCTGATTGATTGATTTGTTTATTTCTTCATTCTTTATTTTCCTCCTGTCTTGCATCGATCGTTGACGTTGATCGGATCGATCACATAATCTGGTTAAAGCGGAACGTTGGACCCGTGGTCCATGTGACCGACCCGGGGACACTAGAGAGCGCCACCGGCCCCCCGGCAGACGGTCCCCGTGCGCGCCCCCGTGCGCGCGTGCGTGCGCGCGCGGGTTCAAATCAAGACAGCGAGGGGAGTGATTTCCTCACGGACACCGAGTGTCGGCCTCGTGTCTGGATGAGCAGCCTCTCCAGAATGCACTCGTCCAACCGGTCTGTCTGGTGGTGACAAACAAGACGGGTCGAGCCACAGGCTGAACTCTTTCCTCCTCCATTCCCCCTCAGGAAATTACTACCACTCAAACATGTAGGTGTCGTCGCCCCCCCCCCCCCCCCCAGAAAGAAACACTTCTACTCAAATTTAGAGTTAAGACCTTAATGTCATCTCGGTGTGATACATGGCAATGGTACAGAACCAAGTGTTATGTAAAGCAAAACGTGTAGTCCATTGTATCCTCAGTTTCGAGTTGAGACTCGCACGGATTTTAAGCAACAAATGAACCCGTAAGACACGAGAATGGCATTTCATTTTTCAATTTTTCATAGTCGACAAGAGTTTTTGTGGCAGCAGAAGCATGACGTTTAATTTACTCTGCATGATGCCATAAATGCCTCATAAAAGAAGCACTATGAAGGCTTTATTTATTTTTTTACACAAGCCACCGTCTATATTTATTCATAATTCACTGGGGAATGGTGGGTGTGTTGGTATTTTAAAATCAGAGGAGAGTCGGGAAGCCGACTTGTTTTCCTTTACGTCCCCGCTCCTCTGTGCCGTCTCCCAGCCCACCACGGTGGTCGACGACCCCAGCAGTCCTCTCAATAGTAGAGAAAAGAGCCCGGCATGTACATAGTCCGAGTTCCTCTCATTTACCCTCAACAGCTCCGCTGTGCTGCTGCTGGCACACTGACTGTCTGAAAGCAAGAAACGTTGTTTTTATTTCTAGATTTTTTTTATCTACCGTACATTTTCAATTTAACTGGCATTCGCACTGCCGAACTGTGCCGGGCGATACGTGGTTATAGTTGTGTTTTTATTTTTTATTGTTTGTCAACTTTGTTGTCTGTCATTCAATAAAATAAGGAATTCACATTGAATGAATCACTGCTTTTTGTGAGACTTCCCTAAATGCTCTGGTGATCAGACGGTACAGAACATTTACAACACCGCTCTTACTATTGAGATATTTTCCGGGAGTATTAAATAATTTCACATTTTGTATATATATATATATATTATCAATTTTTTTGCGCTTTGCCTGTGTAAGTTGCTAATACATGTGAATGCCAGTAAAGCTGCCGGACTGAAGTAGGTGAGGAAACACTGCACTCAGCAGCGATGTGGTCCTTATGCTGTATAAGCAGTAAGTGCTTATAAATAAAACCTCAACACATCTGAAGCCTGCAGACTTCTTCTTCTTTTAAAACCTTTTAAACACTCTCTGCATATTCTAAGAGACATTTTTTTTTTGCATTTCATTTTGTATTATTTGCTTAATTTCCAAACATAAATTTAAAGTCTGATGTCAGACATGAAATGATGCGATTGATTTTCACATAATTTTTTTTTTTATCATAAAAGGAAAAGCTTTTCCAACGTATAGTTTGATGTTGTGCACCATATGGTTTTGTTGCTTTAGGGAAAGCGGGCTGTCAGAAGTTCAGAAATCGGTCCCGTATTGCTGGACTGCTCTGATGCTGCCACGCAGCGCCTGGCAGATAGACTACGGATAAAAACGTTCCCTCGTCTGGTGTTTAAGAAATCATGGGCTGAGACATTTTGTGACTCCCCAGCCTCAGTCTCACTCCTTTAAAGCCACACGAGTCTTAAGGTTTACAAGGGTTTCCACAGCACCAGCCCAGACTTTACCCTGTCGCCAAAATTGTGTGTGTGTGTGTGTGTGTGTGTGTGTGTGTGTGTGTGTGTGTGTGTGTGTGTGTGTGTGTGTGTGTGTGTGTGTGTGTGTGTGTGTGTGTGTGTGTGTGTGTGTGTGTGTGTGTGTGTGTGTGTGTGTGTGTGTGTGTGTGTGTGTGTGTGTGTGTGTGTGTGATGAAAGCCAAACCAGTTCAGAGGAGGCCCGTCTGACTGTCTGGTTGCTGTTAGGGGCTGTTTGGTTTGCTTTTCCCCTCGTAGATGTGACTAAAGCTCTGATGAGATATTCTGGGCGGACCTCCTCCCACTCCCTGTTCGTAATGGTGTAAACTGACCCCACCCAGGACTGACCGAATGCACAATCCAATGTGTACAATATTAAGTATATAAGTTTTTTTTTCCCAACAGCACTTTTATTGTGCTGCCAAATTGCTGCAATCCCAGTTAAATTAAAGACATTTTTAATAATTTCTAGTCGGTTTAATTATATATTGTAGTTTTTATTTGTTTTTTCACACTGCCACAGTCTGAAAGACTCCAGAGGGGTATCTTTAACTTGTGGTATCGTAGTGTTAATTACATCAGATGTGATGATCTATTTTGTTTGGTGTGTGTGTTAGTTTTCTTCTCGTCTCATCGCAGGGGGGTGGCATTTCAAGGTGACAACGAAAAAGCAGATGCTACTTGAAAAGCTATTGATACTAGAGCAGAATAGATACAAAACCATCTGTTAAGGACGCAAACGCCGCCGTCTCCCGAGGAACAATTTTTTTTGTGTATTGTCAATAAAATTACCACTTCTCTTTGGAGACGACGCTCTTTTGTAGGCTCAAATGTGACTCTGTCAGACTTAAACGCACCTCACACAAGCAAAAAATCCAACCAGTCGCAGCGGAACATTTGAAACCCCTTCCCAAATTGTCCGACTCTCAGAGTGTAGACTTCCAACAGCTGCACGTCCCCCCCCAACACACCGGACATTCTGTGCATGTCTACACAGCTGTTTCCGTGGCGCAAGAAAGCTGACACCGCCCTGTGTGCGTCCTCATGCTCCCATTTTGCGTCAGCGGCATGTGTGCATGGACGTCCATGTTACAATGCCACTTTGTACGTCACCCCTCAAGGTCACTCGTGCCGACTAACGGGGCCCCCCCCATTGGAGAATCCTCCTGCGTTGCAGTTGTTCTCTTGAGGTGACACCTGCTCTGAAGTCTCTCTCTCTTTTCTTTTTTTATTTCTCTTTACGACCTGCCAGCCTACGAGTTGCTTCAAATTGCCATATTTTCTCTTGGCAGGAGGAGACAGCCCATATAACATCTAGAGATGTAGTCTGGAAGTGAAGTGCAGGCGTTGTTGTAAGGTGACGGAGCATAGGAGGAAGGGAAGAATTTTATTTTATTTATTTAGCTGTCATGAAGTGTGGCGAGGGTTTGTACGGGGAGCAGAATAGTCCGGTTTGACTGGAGAGAAAAAAATATTCCCTCACCCCTTATTTCAGGCTCATTCTGAACTTTGTTTGTTTGTATAATATATAAAATTGCCCATTGTTCCGTCGTGCGATACTTGTTCGTGCTTACAGCATTCCCCCTTCGCAAACCCAGTTTTGCGTCTGCTTGTTAGTCCCTGTGTGCCGTGATTTAACAGGACGTTCCCGGGAGAGCTGTCAGCATTTGGAGGACAAACTGTCTCCTGTCCACCGTGGTGCCTTTGTGGGGAGTTGGTCCTTGGGGAACGGCAGTTTAGAGAACAGATTTTGATAAATGGAGAATGTTAGAAGTGTGCGTTCCTTCTTTCTACCTGATGTCTCGTATTTCTGTCAATCTGTCCATATGATTTTTACCCCTTTATTTATTTCTCTGTCTGTTGCTGTCCTTGCTGTCGCCCGACACCTCGGTGTTCCTCGGTAAAGGCCTCGACCTGCACTCACCTCTGACATGCAATCAATGTAGCAGCTAACAAGATTGAGCACTGCTCGCCGAGTTAGATGCAGCTCAGAGCCGCGGGGGAGCCCGGATAGAGAGCGGCAGGAAGAGAGAATTAGGGCTGTTAGGGCATGGACTGTTGTTGCAAGCAGGAACCTGTTATACCCCCACACCACCTCCTTCTTTCTCTTCTCCGCACATTCTATCCCAAAGCACCACTTATGAGCTTGAATTTAATTAACCGAGAGCCATTCTGCGAGCCGGTTAACTGAGCTGTCGCCACCAGTGAGAAAGCCGAATTGGAGGCTTTGTGCCGTCTTCCTCTGTCTGCCTCCCTATCTCTGTCTCGCTCCCTGCTAATAAATTAGGTGGTGGCATAAGTCTGACAGGGTTAGGTGTAGGGGTTGTTGCAGGGCCCATGCATTGCCTGGCCTGCTTTCTTTCGTACGTGCCCCTGCCATCTTATCCCCCCCCCCCCCCCCCACCTGTGTGAGCGTCAGTCCCCAGTTTAACTCCCAGCTCCATCTTCCTCCCCTGGCCTTGCAGCAGCCTCAGCAATGCCCCCTCCCCCCACTCCCCACAGCGGGTGTTTTATGATAAAGTCATTCAACGACCGCTCGAGCAGTTATCTCGGGCCTCAATCCCGTGAGCGTTGGGGCCTCCTTATCACCGCTGACTCTGCCTGGCCTCCTGTCTCCGTGCCCTACCCCGACTGCCTGGCTGGCTATCTGGCTGGCTGTCGCCAAAACTAAGTGTCTTTCCTTCTATTACTGCAAACTGTTAGACAACACATTGCTCGAGGCAATTTATCTCTCTCTCTCTCTACTCTTTTTATTTTTACAATGCCCCAAGCCTTAAAGTAGAGGAAACCTGTTAAAATGAACAATGAATAAGGTAACCAGATGCCCAGCGAATTTCCCCGAAAGAATTTCAATGTGTGGTTTCTGTCAAAACAAGAATGTGTCTGTGTGTGCCCAATGATGAAAAGCAGAGTTGAGGAAGATGTTTTTGATGTCGTAACATCTTTCCGGAGACTGACCTGTTTCTGACTTTATTCCCCTTTTGCCGAAACCACGGCCCCTCCCATTCTGTGTCTCGTGTAAAAACATCTACGGGAAGTGAGGCCTGTTTAAGACAGGAAAGGAGCATGGAGAAGGCAAGTCACTGGTTTGTTTTTTCGCTCAGACAGACGAGGAAAAAAGAGGGGGAGGTGTTTTCTTGCTGTGGTGACAAGAGAAGGCCTGCTCCTCTTTTGCCTTCTCTCACAGAGGCGGGTCTGTCTCGCAGCTTTTGACTAATTTAGATTACATCACGATTCATCTCTCAGTTCATCCCTCCTCCACGTATTAGCGTGGATATGCAACCCAGTTCTGAGAAGTATGGGCCCCACCCTGTTACATTCTTCGAGTGCTTCAAATAGCACCCTCACCTCCCCACTCATAGTAGGCCCCCCTCTTTCTCTTTCTGTCCTCCTTTTCAAGGTCTCTGATAGAGTTTCCAACAGTCAGGCTTCTCAGGGATCATACCAGCAACATTTGTCACCGCTTCCTGTTTCCTTCCCCATTTTTTTTATCACAGAAAGGAGGTGAAAAAATGAGCTGAATGCTCACTTTGTTCCTCTCACTCGCCCACCCCTCTGCATTCATTTTCTCTCTTTTCAGAGGAGGAATGGCAAGCGAGCATTGGCAGCCAGCTCAGGAATTTTACCGGGAGCACAGTCAGAGCACTTAACCTCCAGCCCGGTGTTTGTTTTCCCCACACACACTCTCTAATACCGCGTTTAAGCACAGATTAATGTGAATGCCATCCACAGGGAGGCATAAGAACGTCAACTGCGCTTTAAATATCAAGAAATCACGAATGCATCATTTTTGGAGTCCGTGCATCATGGCTGACGCGAACCAGCTCTGTTCCACTTGTATGAAAATATCAAAGTCTTGTCATGTTTTCCTAAACCATATAATATATATTTTGTGACACAATCACCCTCATTTCACTGATTTTGTCTTTGCATTATTTCCGACCAGGGCCCCAAAAATAATCTTTGTTTTTTTATCTGCCAATGGCTGGTCAAAGGGAAAAAATTACCAGCCAAATGTTTTTCTACCGGCCACAGAACAGCACCACTCAGTGTTTCCTGTAGGTCAAGAGGTTTGCCCTAAGGGCAATGTGACCATAGAAGGGTTGAGTACAGTATAGAATGATGGATTGATTCATTAACAGTATGTTATTTATATATTTAGTTATCTTTTATTTCACAAAATATTTCTTTTAATTTTAATTATACTACAACCTAGACTTGAATCATAGAATATTAGGTCAATTAGGATCCCATCCAGACTTCCTTTTGTTGTTCCTCCTTTTTTATCTTCCATCCCTAACCAGCATGTTGCCGCACCCGTGGCACAAGCAAAGCAACAGAACCACAATTGTTGCAATTGTGCAACACATGACGTCACCCCATTCAAAGTGAATGGACATCACTTGTGTTGAGTGTTGGTGAACGGTGAGACTCAACCGACGACTATGCTAAACAGGTCCACCACTATCGACTGACTTCATTTATTTTACTGGCCAAGTCCCCCGTCCTCCAAAACATCCGTGTAGATCAGTCTGCTTGTGGTTTGTAGTCTTTGCCTTGGTGTCTCAGTAGTTGCAGGCTGGCTGATAAATCAAAGAGGAATATTTTACCTGTCCCTCAGTAGCCTGTGTCTCTGAGGCTTGGCAAGAGGAAGGCGGTGCCGCCGTAAAACTTCCCCAAGGGCAAGAGAAAGTGATGTGGCAAGGTAGTGAGATTCCTCTTCATTCCAATACATTCCAACAAATTGCATGTAATCATTTGAACTTGATATTCATTTGAACATGCTCCTGGACCAGCTGCAATTAGTTAAGAATAGAGCAGCTTCATTCACAGAGATAAACTGTGGCTTCATTCTCTGCTCAGGACGCCATTTACCCACTACATCTTTACATAGAAAATAGTTGTTGGCCACTCTGATAACGTTTCCTATTCCCATGTATATTGAGCAACATGCAGCTAAACTCGTTTTTGACTCCATGCTGGTGTCTCAACCTCAAACTATTCAGCACAGTTTCAATTGCTCCAAGTGTCTCACTGACACAGTGACTTGTCTAGACTCACTACAGTTACATGTGTTGCACAGTTGTTTTTTTACAGTGGCTGTCTGCCCTGCGGTCTCATGCTGTAATGTTCAACACGAGTTGCTTAGCATAATCAATGCCCATGTGCAACGTGTCCAACTAAAAGTGACGGTGGCAGCACACACGTTAAGAGCTGTACAACTGCACGCAAAACAGTTTTGTGTCTGTTCTGTTTGTTTAGGTTCGTCATTGCTCGTCTGTTTGTGGCGAGGCTTAAGTCTGTCTGTCCTCATCAGTGCAGCGGTTGGGAGGTGATTACAGAGCCAGAACAATGGGCGGTTTTGTACGATTAGGCTTTAATTGGTGAAACAAAGAGCCGCTTTAGCACCGTGTGTAACATAGGAAAGACTGGCATGAAACGCCGCCGATAACTGGCAGGAAAGAATGTGCTGTCTGTGTGAAAGGGTTAGCGAGCATGAGCTTCATCCCTGCTCAGTAGATTGATTGTGTTCGCTGAAAGGAAAAGGGCGAGCAAGGCTGCCTAGAGCGAGGGGAGGATGGTTAGTGTGATAAAGAACAGTGGGGGGAGACAGAGGATTCCTATGTGATGTGAATGAGGTCATCTGGTTGGTTATGAGGAAGGTCGCTAACCCCCCAGCTCCACACACCACCCCCAGCTAATGATACCACAATGGTTTTTTTTGTGCTTTAATGGGCCAGATGCCCACACTGGGTCATTCCTACCACATCACACAGAAGTATGCACACAAGTGTTGTCTGTCAAACAAGGCCTACACATTGCAATGCATTTGTACACATTGCATTTGTCACTTGGTATATTAGCTGCAAGTGCCCTGAGCCCTCTCATCTGCACTGTTGCTCTCACAGTCGAAAGGTGATAGTGGAGACCACATGGAGCATGTTGAGCAAATCCATTTCTCATATTTTTTTCAAACATTGATTTGTATCACACTGATTCGTAAGTGATCATCTGATTATAATGGGTGTGTGTGTGTGTATTAGTAGCCACATCATTTTGTATTTTGCGATCCTGGACAGAAAGCCAAATCCAGCAGCCCCTTTTTCTTAATTATTGTTAATAAAACAACATTGACATAAAAATATTAAATATAATATTTAAGAATATCCTCAACCACAACTTACTTGGACACCACCATTTTCACCTGACCCCCACCATGATCTTAATTAGTTGCACTTGGAATTTGAACACCTCTGACCTAAGAAGTCTGATTCTTATCAATGGCTGCTTTCAGACATTCACTGAAATCCGGACATTTTCCTTAACTTTTGTGGAGGGGCTCCACGTGAGAACTCAAATTTCCCGCAAATGTTGCTCGGGACTTTTCCGGAACTTTTCCTGCCAGCCTCTCAGTAAGATCTCAGGGATTCAGACTTAAATCCCCCAAAAAAGTTACTATACAGTTTGACGTTTTAACCAGCTGCCACAGTTTAACTATTTCTCTCAACCCATACTACACTCTGGCCCTAATGTCTGCTATCTCAGCCCAGTGTCATTATGTAGGAATGTTGGCCATAAAAGACTTACAAGGTGTTGCTTTATTGTCGTCTTGGATAAGATTACAGCTGCTCCTGTCTGCCTGGTGCATACATTATCTGGCGGAACGTGCCTGGACAAGCTCGCAGACACGGAGCGCAGGGAATTTAGAGAGGCAGCAATTTGACTGAAATTGCTGCAAATGTTTGAATTAGATATTCGTTTTGTGAATACCTGCGTCGTGTGGGTGAATTATGTAATTTATTGTCGGCTTTATTTGTCCTCAAGGGTAAGTTAAAGGAGGCTGGGGATGGACGGTGTGTAGACAGAGCAGGTGAGACAGGTGTGGGCATGAGCAAGGTGTCAAGGTGCCAGCTGTTGTTGACACCTTAAGGTGAAGAATAGTCTGCCAGGAGATGGACTCGTCTTCCTCCGTCCCCTCTAATTCTCCCCTCCCTTCTCTATTTGTCTGACACAAGTTTGGGCTGTTTTTGATGGGAGCACTTCCTCCAACCTTATTTTTATTGAACATCTGACACTTTCGATGAACCATGATCCCAGTTCTATCTCCGCTCCTCCTCCCACATCACCGACACTATGTATAGTATACAATCCCGCTCTCCGTTAACGCCCTGGACACACACACGTGCAGGTTGCTTTGCTTTCTCCCTCCCTATCTTTGATTTCTCTCTTAAAAATGTACATACGTCTGTTTATGTTATCCCATTTTGTTGAGAGAAAAATAATAGATATCGTGCTGCTTGGTATGAGGAGTGTTCCATCATTTCATATTCTCCAAAGATAAAAAAAATAATCAGTCTGTTATCTCAAGGGAGTGACTCATTTTTCCTGGCTTTGTCTTTTTACTTATTTATTTTAGAAGAGTGAGTCTCATCGCCTTCTTTCCTTCCCTCTGTCTTTCTTTTCTCTTTCTTCTCCAGATTTTCTTCATTCTCTCTCTTCTTCCATCCGTTTCCTCCTTTGTAGCTTCCCTCCTCTACTCGAATGAGTATGTGCGGAAAAAATCTGGCCTTTGGGCTACATTGCCTCTTTCATGTGAGGACCAGTGGTGACATTAAAGGCCCACAAGGCGGTCTGTCGGTTTGCATCAGCCCCGCTCTCACTGTCTCCGCTCAGGACCCTGGTACGCGCTCGGCTCTCCACTCACTCACTCACTCAAAGGCTCAAATGTTAGTTGGTAGACAACAACATGGCCGCACCCACTGCCTGTAATTGTGCACATGTATATGCATGTATTTATCAGATTAGTTAAGCACTCACATCCAACAGCTTCGAGGCAGATCAATGTTTAATGGCTTAAGCATAATGGAAGCTTGGTTAATGACAGACGAGTCAGCGAGACGGCTTCTCCATCTTTTATCTCTCACTTTCCGACCCAATTGTCACTTCCCCTCTACCATCTTTGTTGTTTTTTTTTTCTTTCTAAATGGCACATTCAAAATGGCTTGGCAAACAATACAGATCAACCAGATGATCTCCAGGACCAGACAACCAGACCAACCAAATGCACAGCCAAAGAATATGGTCGACAGACAGAAGGGAGTAGTTCAGACGGAGCCATTTCCTCTTTGTTTCATTGTCTGTACGTCAAGATAAGGAATCTTAATATCTGGATGCTCATCAGACACCAAAAGAGTTTTCCAGCATCAATGCCAGGCCTGTTTGTTCTTCATAGAGAATCACTACCAGTTCGACTTACAACCACCAACACAATCCAGTACAGAGCATTTCAAGTTCTGGCAGAGGACCCAGCGAATCCATCCAGATATTTAACACATTTCTTGTATGTTTAATTTTTAATGTAAGAGTAGGTGTTTGAAGTGGTAAGATTTAGATCCTGGAAGGCTGGTGAGGAGTCGGCACAAAGACACAGCAGCTGTGATGCGAGTCTGTGTGTTGACACACACGGGGACAGCGACTGAGGGGCTGTTGGACTGGAACCTTAGACGCCGGCTACAAGCCCCCGCAGGCCCCATCCCTGGGGATGGAACAACACCTGACACACACATACACACACCCGCGATGTAGCCCGTTTGTCTTCCTGTGTTCGCTACTCATGCCCTTCCCAGGTTTTGCTCAAATTCCACGTTGCAGTAAATGCATCACTGTCGTGTGTAATTGCAGCCGCGGAATCCCTTCAGGGTGGGTGGGCGAGCTAACATTGCAGGGAGACACATTAGTTAATTAGCACCAGCAAGGTAACAACAATTTTCTAATTTCACATTATTGAGTTGTAGTAGCAGTAGATTTGGAGTGGGGTTAGTTCATCTTTGGGTTACTTCAAAGGCTTCAAAGGTGTTAGAACATGTTGTCACCTCGTCTATATCAATGAGGTTTACATACTCATAGCTAATAAACTGGCAACCGAATGTATATTGAGAACAGGAAGATGACACTGAGCTCGTCAATAGTTTTTTTTCTTTTATTAAAATGCAATCAAATACCACAAGAACACAAACAAAGGCATGCATAGCAACTGTGGAGTTGAATCAATGTCTCTTTTTCACAGCTGAATATGAATAAGACTCATAAAGGTAGCGTTTATTGCATGGCTGTCGGATTTGATTGCATCAAGTTGTAAAAGTTATTTTTTGTGATATTTTTTGTTTACGGAGACTTTTTGTTTGAATTGAGTCATATTTTAACAGTAATTCACAGTTTCCCAACGAAGGTGTTTAAGATTATTGCAGGATATTTACTGTCCCTGTGAATAAATCAGGAGGTTTCAGTCCATTGATTTACCTTTTGGTCTTGAGGTGTTTGAATCACCTACCACCGTTGTCTGATTTTCTTTTTAATCCATCACAATCCACTCTCTCTTACTTTTGCTCTGTCTGTCACATAAAAACCGGATTGAAGATAAACTGCTGATGAAACACACTTGAAGGCAGTCGTCTCTGTGTTTGCTTCTCCTTCTGTTTTTGTTGCATCAATTCTTTCCTGTTGTTATCAGGTGACCTCATTCCCTGATACCGAGAGAGTGAAGAGAATGTGGTTGTTCCTCATTCTTTCATCACCCCACCCCCCCACCAAACACATTAAATAAAGAGATTTATTTTTTTTCAATCTGTTTGTTGACGTCCACACTACGGCACTCCTGGCAGATCCCTGCCGCTTCAATCTGTCCCTGATCAAAAATCACTGGAGTCACAGTTGATTTGCCAAAGATTCACAGTTGAATTGCAGGTCGTGACCCCCCCCCCCCCCCCCCTTTTGCCTTTTAGCACTGTTTAACTGTGACAAAAATGACCAGCTGAATCATCTCTACCTTTACCTGATCTCATAATTTGCCTCCTCCACCTTCACATTCACAGTTCCTCTGAAATTCCTGCTGCCCTGTATGTCCAGATTATTTTTCGGAGCATTTTTTCAGCTTGGGATCAGAGGACAGAGATGGCGATCTCTGTGACACAAAGTCAAAATTTTCCCTTTTGAACTGATGGTGGGGACTGTGAGAAATTAAAGGACACTGTGGGCTCCTTAGTTACAGGGGTGGGGACAGGAAGCACAGAACATGTTATCGTCTCCAGTCACATTGACAGTCAGAGCCTTTCCTTCCTTCCTCTCTCGTTTCCTATTCTGACAGCTGGACCTTTCCTGGCATTGTTGTATGACAGAGGGGGGAAGCTGTTTGTAAGGGTGGACATAGTTCAGCTCTTTTTTTTATAGATGAAAAGTGGTCAGCCCCCTGGTCACCCCTTTGAGACATAGTGTCTGTTTATACAGCGTCGTACAGCGTCGTCAGTGTTTACTGATGGGAAATGTCCATTTTCTTAAGCCCGTCCAGGTAGTCACCAAAGGACAGGGATACCCCCCTTTGTCACAGGCCAGGGTACATGGTTCCAGGGCAACCGTCAAAACAAGTTGGGGCCAAGGGCTGTTCTTCCACTGCACATACAGACACACACACCAGCAACATGCATCCTGACTCCTCATCCTGTTATTCTCCCCGTTCCTTATCTCGTGGTCTCACATCTTGTAGAGCTCCCAGCGTGCAACCTGCATCATTGTTGTGCTGTTTTATGTGGGTCTGACTGTACAAGGGCAGCAGACGCATTGCCGTAAAAGTATATCTATGGCCTCTGTGGGTTTCTGGAAGCGTATGTTGTGTGCGTGCGTGGACCGAAACACAGAGAGTAGAGTTAAATGTGTTATGGCAAAGTGGGAGAGTGATTCTTGAATAGCACAGCGCTGCACAGCTCTGGCCTTGCTCTTGTTTGTTTGCCTGATTTCAGCGGCAGGTAAAGTCTGTGAAATGAGTCCCCATGAGATATGGAAGAATCAACATTCTGTTTGGCTGGCATGCTTTGTTCATGCTCCGAAGGTGTGTTTATGTTCATGCTAATTAATCAACTAGTTTTTGACTGCACCTGTCATAACTAGGCATCCTCTTTAGTATGCACAGAACCACACAGACGCAGGATGTGTCCATGGAAGTGGGGGGTGTGCATCTTCCTTGTATTGTAGCTGAAAGCTGAGGCAGGATGTTACCCTTTTTTGACCAAGTTCATCCCATCAAATGTGATTTCAGCTCATGGGGCTTCTCTCTTAAAGCCAGCCTGTTAAATGACTATTGCTGTGGCTTCCAATTTAACGCTACATATCGCTCTCTCTTTAGATGGCATGAGCGGCAGTAAAACGAGCCTATCTTTGGTTGGAGCTCGAGTCTGCATTTGTGTGCATGAGGTTGTCTGTTTCAGCTGAGCTAGGGTATACGGCTACTTTAAAAGGTGAACCGAGGAGAGAGTATTACCACAGAATTCGAGCTTCTGCTGTGCTAGATTATTATTTTGTGAGGTTTTTTTTGCAATCGTTGAATAATTAACAATATTATGAAAATAGTCTGGGAAGGAGCTCTGTTAACTACCACACTAACACTCCCCAGTGAAAGAGAATTACATCTGAGTGAGTGTGTGAAGGAAGGAAAACAGTTTTGGTAGCTCGGCAGTCAGCACCTTGCTCAGTCACTTTTTTTGGGGGGGGGTCTTCCCTCAAGGTTTAAATGTGAGTGCACGCGTGTGTTTCACCTCAGGATCCTGTCGAAAGTCGACCCACGCAGAGAGTAATGAACGTTGGCCCCTAGCGGCAGCCATTAAGAGCAAACCATCATGGTTCAGTATTGAGCCAGCCCTCCCTGCCAGTTTCACCTCACTCTATGGTAGACCCCACTGCGTGCACAAAACTGGCACTCCCATGGCTCATTGAGCTGCCAGCATGCCCCCCAGCAACACACACACACACACACACACACACACACACACACACACACACACACACACACACACACACACACACACACACACACACACACCCCCCCCCCACCCATAATGCAGTTCCACATCATCAAATGTGATGATCCCTTGTTCTAATTTTAGTCTGAGGTCTTAATAGCTTTGCAGATACTGTCTGAAACACTAATTCCACTGTTAAGATGGGGCTGGAATAGCATGAAAACGAGGATAATAAGGCCATTTTCCACAGTTTTTTTAGGGATTGTGTAAATATCTACCACAGTAGTCGAGCCAAATGTTTCCGATTAGCTCAACATCTTAGTAAAATATACAAGTTGCATAAACAATTTATTTATACAAAACTTTGATCATCGGGTCATCTCATTTGATTGTTTTGAATAATTGGTATATAGTGTCAATCGATAAACAATACATTCAGTAATTGTCCTTATTGCCTCTGCCAAGGAGGTGAAACATTTTCACCCGTCTCATTTGTTTGTTGGTTTGTTTGTCTGTCTGTCAGCAGGATTACACAAAACTACTTCACAGTTTTCCAAGAAACTCGGGAGAGTGTGACATGGGCCAAGAATGAACCCATAATATTTTGGCGTGGATCAGGACAAAGGGGCGGATTCAGGCCTATTAACGGGACTGATCTCTATGAATCTGTGCAATTCGGTGCGGATCCAAATTAATTCCACAACAGGAGTTCTACCACGTTACAGACCGTCTTTGTGGCCTTTCCATCTCAGGGGATTCTGTAACGCTGTATTTCTTAGCCACTTGACAGTTTTTTGATGAGATCGCCTCACTGTTCATCATGTGCTCAAAATTGGCGTCATAACTCCTCAAGCGTCAGTGAACTCGGCCGACATTGAGCCACATCTCTCAGGACAATCGCCGCACCTGCTCTTATGTCACTCTAGTCAAATGGTAACTCATATTTGTTGTTGTGTGATGCTAACTGCAGTTCTTCAAATGTTATTACCTATTTTTCAGAAAAAATTTAAAAGAAATTCTCCGGGGCATTCCTCCTCCCCAGCGTATCCAGCCCCCTTTGTCCCACTCCATCACTATTCCCCCCTCTGTCCCACCTCCCCTCAGCCCTGTCTTTGCTTTGGTCCCCCTCTCCGTGTCTGCTCTGTCTGTTTGCTTTGTTTAATCACCAAGCTAACGGGCAATGACACGTTCCTATAACACAGCATCACCGTTGCTGCCAGCAGCCACAGAAAAGCCCCATTCAGCTTGGCACTTCTTCCCCTTCCTTGCGTGCAGGCGCAGTGACAGGCCCAGAAAACATTGCATTTGTCACTGGTTATGATTAATGGCTTCGCTGATTGCTGTTCTTGGCCATCACCACACCTACACGTTCTGCTTTTAGCACACATATTCTCAGGGGTTCAGTCAGAATAGAGGAGGAGGTAGGCAGTGAACTCCAATTTGTCAATGTTCCTGACATGATTTAGGACGGGTTTAACTCATGTTTTGATTTGATAGACTACTGACTTCAATCTTTTTTGTTGTTCTCAATATTTAGAGTAAAAGTTGATTTAAGATACTTATGATGAAGAAAACGGGACTGTAACAGGTTGCTTAAAATGAGTCTTGTCCTTCCTGTTAAAGCTTTAGATGTAAATTGTGATAATCCTGTATTCTGCTATCAAATGTAGAAGAGGCAATATTCCTCCTTATGTTTGCCTTCTGCAGACAAAATACTTTGCAGGATTGGCTTCCTCGGCTGTCAGTCACCGTGGTAAAATGATGAAACTAGTAAGCGTTGATGTGTGATGAGGAGCAGGTACACGTTTCTGTAATCTGTGTTTTTACTCTTTGTTACTGAACTAAATATGAAGCCACGGATAGTAAGGCACGATGGAGGAGAGGCATAGGGCTATTTCCTCCATGTTTCCTGTCGTATTTGTTTAGCAGATTTTTCTCCGAGGCGGTTTCTCTCCTCCCTCCATGTGGAGTGTTATTTCTGTGGATTCACATTCTCAGGGGACTTTTGCCTACAAACACAAAAGCTCATTAGCTCGTGTGTGTGGGGGTGTTTTTAATGTGCAGTTTATTTTTATATGTATTATATGCACTTACGTTTGTGTCCGATCAGGCACATTCCTGTCCAGTGTTGGACCATGGCTAAATTATGTGCGAGTTGTTGTCCGTGTGTGTGTGTTTTCAGGCAGCTTCATCTTATTATTGATGACCACAGAGCGGAACGGCCGGGATACAAACGTGAACGTGTACACTCGCACAACCCTGCGAGTATATACGTAATGTTGGGACATATATTCTGTTAGTGCAAGTTTTTTTGGAAGGATTTTTTAATTGCATCAACCCTTTCATTCCCAGTTTAGTTCCTTTGTGTCTTGGCTCGCCGTTCACCCATGAGATAGTTGAGTGCATCTGTGTGTGAGTGTTTTTCTGTATTTTATTGCTTTTTTTCTTTTTTACCTGGCTCAGAGAGGAGAAGATCCAGAAACCTTGTTATGCCAGTCGTTTATTTAGTGGCCTATCTACTTAAAAACCTGCCGCTGGAGCTTTTTACCCAGCCTGCCTTAGGAGAATCACTGACACACAACATAAATCTCACCCTCTGGCTTGCAGCAAATCGCACCGTCATTCCTGTCTAGAGCCATTTAGACCCCTCAGCCTGTGGGGGCCAACACTTATATCCACATCATGTCAGGGTTCAGGACCTGTGTGGATGAGTCGCAGCAAAGCAAAGCTGAAATGTTATTTCTCAGTACCATTTTGATTTTGACAGTTAAGCTGATTGCACAACATTAATAAAACAAATATGTTAATGTTCCTCCTGTCCATCCTGGTTAAAGTGATCTCTTATTAGTGCAGAGATGGACCCCCAGCCGGTGTCAAAAGGTCAGCCCGAGCCAACGCTTCAGCAGACAGGGTTATTGGAATCTAATATGCATCATGCAAATTATTATTATTATTATTATTTTTTTTTCAGTCGAAATTGCTTCCTTGTGTTTCTATCCCCGTGCTATAGCTGAGCGAGGAAACACAAGCAGGTACTTTTGTGCTTAAAAGACTTTCACCTTTGGCAGTGACCCAGTGTAAAGTAATGAATGAAAACAATGTAATCAATGCAATGAAATCCAAACACATTATGTCTGTTTTGCTCCAGCTAAATAACAAAACAATTTGGATGTGAATGAACATTATCCGGGGGTACACAGTGTTCCGGCGCACACCGATTACATGATTTACCCACTGCCCCCACCATCTATTTCACTTCTCTTTTTTTTTAGGCATGAAACCCATTTAGTTCAGCGGTGACGCCGACAAACGAATGCTAGAATGCTAGTTATCAATACTTAGTTGGAAGCTACACTTGTAAATTGAAAAGTGTTTGTCTCCATGTAGCGGCAGAGTAATTTCACAGGGCAGCGGAGTCGTGTCACGTCTCGTGACAAGAGGAGAGTCGACCGACAAGGTGGAGGATTTGGCAATTACCTGTGCGGCGATATTTCGGATTCTACCCAAAAGTCAAAAGACAACCTGATAATATTAATGAGGCAATCTGCAAAGAAAATCTGAAGGTAACCCATCTACACACAAACCTTCAAGTGCACCAACAGAGTGAGACAGCCTGCAGGAAAATCTAACATTACAGATCAAAGTAACCGCCCCCACAGATATCGAGCCAACACGGCTTTTCTTGTAAAATTGTCTGGTGTGATCAGTAACATCGGAGTTGTCACAAGTTTATTTCCCGCTGGGAACATTTACTCACTGTGGCATCCTTATTCATAGGGCTGCGAACCCAAAGCAGGTCACACATCAAATTTAGCATCATGTCCTGGACATTTTTTGGCGATACACTTGTAGGACTAGATATTCCAAACCTAAACCTGGTATTTTCTTGCAAATGCAGAACCAAAGTTAACAGCAAAGGAGTAGTTTGTGCATCAGAGGAATGTGAAGTACAGACGTACTGTTAAATCAAAGATTAGGAAGTTCAGAAAAATTAGACGGAAGCACGAGGAAACTTATTTTTTTCCCCCCTTCATAAGAAAGGAGGGAGACGGAGGCAGCTGTGAGTTGACGATAAGACCAAGAAATGCATACGTTTTCATGGCTCAGTCGCTCCCCACCAGTGCACGCTACACTTTGGATTTCTCTTCTTTAAAGGAAACCTCTGTCTTTCATGTGCTTGGCCTGCCAAACCCCTTAACTGTTGAAGTGGAGTGTCGCCTTGGATAAAGTTGTCTGTCCTGTGAATAAAGGGCAGGAATGCATTAAACGTCCAAATCCTTTCACTTGCAACGGGTACCCGGGCTTTGTGAGTGTGCGGCTTTAAAGTGAAAAGGCTTGTCCCTCGTTTCACTCAGCACCAGCACATTTACGTGTATCTGTGATTTCGCTAGTGTTTTTAGACACAGCCGCCACAGCTCTCATGCCGATATTCACCTCAGCTTCCAGGGCCTGTTCAAATCATTGTGTGTGTGTGTGTGTGTGTGTGTGTGTGTGTGTGTGTGTGTGTGTGTGTGTGTGTGTGTGTGTGTGTGTGTGTGTGTGTGTGTGTGTGTGTGTGTGTGTGTGTGTGTGTGTGTGTGTGTGTGTGTGTGTGTGTGTGTGTGTGTGTGTGTGTGTGTGTGTGTGTGTGAGAGAGCATGGGAATACACTGACACAATAGTTCTTTTGATGTAAAAACTAAACAAGGTATATTCATTCAGTCTCCCTGCAGACTAGAGTTGCACATTTGATCATTTTGGCTTTAATATTAATTGGTGTTAGACTCAGTCCGTCTCAGGTGCCAGATATCAGCCTAATACCAGGCATCACAAGGCATCTAAAGCTGCTTTCCTCAGGCAAATCCGATCACACTGATTACTCGCCCATTACATCTCTCTTTCTCACACACAGTATCTGTATGGACAGATTTTCTCTGCGTGGTCAGGAGGACTTCTTTTTTTTCGCAGTGAGGACAAAGCTGTTATGGAGCAGGTCTATTTTTGGGCTCTTAATGGACTTGTTCCCATTCTCGAGCGGAGCAGGTCTCGCTGAATGATCTTCACCAGTCTTAAACCTGATTACCGTGTCTCCTTCTGGACTTCTTCAGTGTTTTTAATTTTGCCCTGTTCCCTTTCTTCCACTCCCTACCCTGGCTTATCTCGCTGGTCCGTCTTTGATCTCTCCCATCCACTGCGTCCTCCCCTGTGTTTGTCCTCACGCTGCGTTTACATTCATTAGATCATGTTAGATCAGAGGGGCTGCAACATTAGAAAACATCCCCACCTCATTTGGCTATTATTTCATCGCATGCCCTTTTCTCTCCGCATCCCAACCACCCCTGAGCCTTTCTGCCTTTCTGTGTTTTTGGCATCAGGCTGGGTTAACAAATGAAAAAAAAAGCTTGTCTATCCCATGGTGCTGAGTTCCTGGTCAAATACCACTCATTCATATAAGTATATAGACATATGGATTTGCTTTTCTCTGTTCCTTCTATATTTTCCTGCCTTGTGAACATAAATTTCCTGGCTGTGCTTAATTCATATGTTCCCTGTCAATTGGAAAATAAATCTGTCTTAGGTTAGACCTTTGGTCTGGGATGGTTAGTAATCCTTCTTAGGAACACAATATAGAAGCTGAGGATGAGGGCTAATTGTGAAGATTCTTTTTTGTGCCTGCTGCTTTTAAGGTTGTAAATTACATTTCATGTTGCTTATCAATAATTTTTGTTGGAAAAATGAGACTGGCATAAGATGTGCTTGGTAATAAAAATCACTGAATATGGCTTCATATTCTACATCTCTTACCAGTAAAGTGTTCACTTAGTCACATTAAACCCAACATCTCGGCACCTATATGAAGACATTTTCTTTTCACAGTATCACAGTTTTCCTCAGCAGAGGGAGTTTGCTCAGTTGTAAGTTTTTATACGTGGTGAGGGGAAGTCCTTGAAATACTAACAGAAAAGGGAAGTAAGTGGACCTTGAGTTTGGTTTTTGTTGTTGCTTGGCGTTTGCCCTGAAAGAACCCCCTCTCAAACCCCTCCACCTGCAATCTCCTCCTTCCACAGCCTGCCCTTTCAATACTCATGTCTGCCAAGATCACAGAGAAGATGAGGAGAACTTTTCTCATTTCACCTTACAAAGGGCAGATAGATATGCAGCCACAGCCTGTGCCATTCTTTTTTCAACTGTAGAAGGGCAGAACTTCAGAGAAACAACAAAAAAAATAAATAAGAGAAGGGTAAAATGAAACGTGTTAACTTACATCGAGGCAGAAAGGAGCGGTGTGAGTCAAGAGGAATAGAGCTGCAATCTGCTTGCTCAGCACCGTGGTTATAATTCTTCCTCTTTCCGCTGTCTTCCACTCTGCTCTCAAGGTCGATTTTTGTTTCGTCTCTACGGATATTTTGGTAAAAAACTGAAAGGATATTATCATCTCTTCCATTGTGTCTGTGTGTGTGTGTGCAGCGGCCCCCACCAGTAAATAGACAGCTCTGACAGGTGTGTGTGTGTGTGTGTTTGCGTGTATGTGTGGTTTGCTGAGTCAGATTGTGGATGACACTCCAGCATTGGGCTGAGAAATGGCTGAAGAAGAGTAACGGGGGATCTGTTACCGCTCCTCATTCATCTGTTGAACCAATGCAGCGGGGCCCAAAAATCGGAGATCACTTTCCCATGCAAGGAAAACTGCTGTCAGACGCCGATTGTCTAATCAAAGTGCGTAATCCTGAATTTTGCCATTTAATATTGGCGTTGGAAGAAGTTACCCCCCCCCCCCCCCCCCATAACTGCCCGGATTTCCCAGATGGTGATCCTTCTTCTCCCTCCCTTGTGCCTTTTGTACAATATCAGCCTTTTCTTCTGGGATGGACAGCTAGACAAATGATTTTGTCGGTCATGCATGGCAGGGGGTAATTTTTAGGTGAGCGGAGCACTTCACAAAAGACTTGGCACGCTTAAATTAGAGGTTGTCAAATGCTGCACGGCTCCACTGATGGCCCAGCACGGCCTCCGTATGTTAATGTGGCATTTTAGGAACAGGAAATAGAATTAGAAGGAGGAGGGTGCTGCCGCCGCTGCTGGTGGAAGCCGGGCCGCATTGTCACGTGCCCACGTATTCTTTTCCTTTGTCATCGGATGGACTGATGTTCTTTAATACATTAGACTCTGCATACACATACAATACATGTATGTTATCTTTTTTTAATTTCCCCCTTTCCCCAGGAAACATTTGTAAGCAATTTTGTTTTCCACTATTACCACTACTCCCCATTTCCTCACAGACCTGTTCCTAAACAATGTCTGAATGTAGCCCGAAGCCGCTGGTGTCGATTAGCACTGATGTAATCTGTCCGCTGGGCTAAATACTACGAGGATGAATTCATCTTTTGAGAGGACAAGGAACAATCTGTGTGGACTACATGGTGGTGAAGTCGTGTGCTGTGGGGAGGAGTCGCACTGGGCCAAGTTTCCTTGCTGTTTGTGTGGTTCCAATGTGTCCCCCAGGTGTTGACCGCTACAGCTGCAGGCCAGATGTTTATGTGTATGCTTGTCAGTGTCCATGAACCCATCAATCACACACTTGCCTGTCCGTCGATAGTACCCAGCGGCAACATATTTTCAGCTCAACAAGGAAGCCCTGCGAGCTAATTCCATGGCTAAATCCACGAGGTTTTCTATAGTGTCTTGTGATTTGTAAAATGTATAAATGTTCTAACTGAAACCAGAGACACATTTACTACAAATGCTGTAGAACCTTATTTGACCCTCCTTCTAAATGTGCTTCCGTGTAAAGAAAAGCCTTGCAGCTCAGGCGTGCTTCACCAAGGGCATCTTTAGTTGAGTCTCGGGTTCCCCGGGTAAAAGTTTTTATAGAGAGGCCCCAACTGCCTGAAAGTCTCATGAGAGATTGAAATAGTGCCTAACACCTGCTGCCACTCCACACCACACACATCACACCCACCATCTTCTTTTAGTTGTTTCACCCTCAGCCCTAAAAACACCTTTGAAGATGCCACATCTCTCCTCCCCTTTACTGCTGACTAGCTTTCAGGTTCAGGGTTGACTGTCTCAATGTTTCCCAGTAATTTTTCCGGGGCCAAGAATTTAAACAATTAACAAAATTGGTCTTGACGGTAATATTTTGAGCTGTTGCTTCATTGAAGACCCGCGTTGCATTGCATGGATTCGCTCGGCCCCACCTCGTTCCGCTGTCGCACTTTCTCTCTCTCTCACAAACACATTGACAACAGACCCATCTGTTGGGCTGGACACCAGGCGCACTGGGAGGAATCCTGCTGCGCTGGTCGCCCAGAGGACTGTCAAAACGTTTTCATCGTCCTCGGTAGGAAGGCAGGCACAACTCTCTATGTGCCTTGTCATTCAGGGTGCACATGAGAGCGCGTCTTGACATGTGCCAGGACTGAGTTCACTGTCCAATAGCAATAATCATCCCTCAGACTAATGGGAAATGTAGGATAATTGAAGCCGTCAATCCTGAAACATTCACATGTACATTAAATGCAAACAGACCCACCAGAAAAAATGAATGAATGAACATCCACATAGCACAACTTTCCTCCATTGTGCGAATTTGTGTGTGTGCTACAGAGGAATTCAAGTGGAATTAGAGGTGTGTATGTGAGTGTGTGCGAGGTCCATCAGATTAATCTGACAGTGGGATCAGATCTGAAAGCATATACGTGAGTCCGAGCATCTCCCCGCCTGCCCAGTCACTTGCGTAGGCTGCTCTATTAGAGAACGGCCACTGGGGAGCACCAGGCAGAAAAGAGACTGTGGCGTTAACCCCTTTACAGTGCAACACTTAACTTCTGTCTCTCATATAGAATAAAACGTTCACAGGTTTTAGTAAGAAGAGTTTTGAAAAATTGCTGTTTCCTGCATTTATACGGCATCGGCTGTCAAATATTTTTGTACTCGCAGGGCGCGATAATTTATTCGAGAAGCACTTTCCAAAAATAAAAATACAAAGCAGTTTTTCGATAAAAACATACTGCACTCAAGGCAATTGACACATTTCTGTTGTTTTTCCACACTTTTCTTTTTCCCGGCAAAGATTTATATGCTACATTAAGCTTTTGCCCAGAAGTCCAAATCAATATGGCAGCGATATATCAAAAACGAAATAAATAGAAGTGCAATTGCAGTGTCATTATTCATTTGCTTACCACAATATTCCAATTTTTGTGTTTCAGAGATCAACAGAGTGCGTAAAGACATGTACAGCGACACAGTGAATGGCCTTGTGGAAAGACACCCGTTGGAGCTGCCTGAACCTCTCGGACCCATCGTCCACCTGCAGGAAAAACTGTTTGTGCCTGTCAAAGAGTACCCCGATGTAAGTATCAGTTTTTTGCATATAATATTGGTGCATTTGCTAAAATGCTGATACTTCAGCTTGAATTTCATTTTGGGATAAAGGAGGACGTTGTGTGTTTGACACAGGATTTGTTATTTGCTATTTGTTTGAGATCCATGGCAAAATCACAAATGCATTCCTGCAAGTCGTCAAAAATATATTAGTACTTTAAAGATATAGATTAAATAGAACACTGACTTGTATAGTTGTAGGACTGAAATGTATTTATGCCCGGTAAATGCTTTCAGTTTACCAGCCATTGGCAGATAGACCATACTGTTAATTTTGGACCCTGCATGGCAGTTGATTTAGGTGCGTGTCAGGATTTGCCCACAGTCGGTCATCCCCATTCCTGTCCTAGTCGTAGTCTCTGGCACACACACGAATGGCTGCTCCGCGTCTTGAGGAGCAACGTTTCTCTTAGTAATCCCGGCGGCTTGCAGTGAGGAAATGAATGGAGGGAGGTGACGGAGGATAAGAGACACCGTCGAGCAGAGCAAGGCCCAGCCAGGCGTGGGTTGCATTTTCCCCCTGACAGGATTGATAAAGGGCACCAGGGACCGGCTGGGATCAGCTTAGCTCCAGCTGACCCTCAGACCAGCCCCTGAACTCACAAGCTAAATCAGCCAACTGAGTCCCGTCTTTCACCTCTCATCGCTCGCGACGGGACCTCGGGCCCTTGAACAGTTCCCTTATTAGCTGTGAGACTTGGTTGGTGTTGCTTTTGAGTGCTAATTGCATTTTATTTTTGCTTTAGTTATTGCTTATAATCCTTGACTTTCAAATAGATTGACCCTTTAGTAGAGCCATTTGTTCCACCTGCCCTCTCACAAGTGATGCAGAACATTTTGTCTTTTCCATCCACCTTTTTACGTCTTAACCAGTTGAACCTTTCCTGCCATTTCTGTCTCCAGTGTTTCTGTTGTCTAACTGGCCTCAGCTGCGTTACTTCAGTTAGTTTATTAGGGAAAACTGGCTGAAGGATGTTTTGACTAGTCTTTGTTGCACTAATATGCAGAATCAAGCCAGTGAGTGAATCTCTTTGTGGAGGCAGAATCACCAGAACTTTTAAATATAAACCAAAGATTATATTAAGTTGTTTCAGCAACATAGTTTGTGTATATTTGTATTCCCATATGTTATTTATAAAGTTAGATATTTATTCACCATATTGTTATCTTGGCCATTGATATCTTTATGATACTGCCTCAATGCTATGTGGTGAGTGTCACTTGTGGCTGTAAGATATTAATGGAACGACACACACACACACACACACACACACACACACACACACACACACACACACACACACACACACACACACACACACACAGACTATTTAAAGTGCTGTATCCTCAGATGGCCCCCGTGTTCCCTTTGCTGGATGTGTTTTGCTGCTTCGAACAGAGCAGGGCTCTAACTCACAAATTGTGTTTACGAGCTCCCCGGGAAAGCTACTATATTAATTAGGCTTCCACCTGGTGGCTGAGATGAGTCACTGATGACCTTAGTAGACACAAATTTATACCAGCGTGCACACAAGGAGCTACACGTCCAGGCAAATGCACATGCACACTGAAAAATGGCACATATTTTACTTGGAAGTGTGGTCATTACATCTGTAGGAAAGGAGGAGCTTTGTCACATACTGGATATAGATGTGATTTCTGTTTGTGTTTGCCCATTTCTCTTGTTCTCTCTGCTGCTCCCTCTACTCTTTGCTAGAGATAGTGGGGAGTTTAGAGAGGGAATGAACAGTGTTACTGTGTGTAACCGTGTGACCTTCACCCATAACTGCGCTTGTCTTATTGTCTTATTTAATAATTGTTGTTTACAGCAACAGTATCTATAAATCCAGTTTGTATCTTCAAGGAGGAAAAATAGTGGAATCATTTAGTAGTGAGGTAAGAGGGGAGATGATTTAAGATCAGTTTTGAAAAGGAAGGGAGGAAAGAAATGACAACGGACGGAAAGAAAAATGTCACTTCCTATCCCCATCTGCCCACTGCTAAAGGAGAGGAAACGGTAATGATGATTATTAGTCTGGGGAATATTTTCCCCCCTCACATTTCCGTCTGATTATCCCAGATTCCCCTCATCGCAGAAAGTCGTTTGCATGTGTGTGAGCGAGTGTGTCTCTCTGACGCAATACTAGGTTCTCCAAAGAAAGCAGGAAATGACGGTTCAAGTCTGGTGTTTTGTGTTTTTACATTAACTTGCCTGCAATAGAAGTTTTGTAGTTGTTCAAACCATTACTTCTGTCTTTTCCCTCTTTCAACACATGTCATTTTGGGATTCCTGCCATCTGCTTGCATTCCTCGCAGTTTTCACTTTCAATTACAAACAAGACTCCCACCATATCCTTAGGCGGAGGCCACACTCGCTCAACAGGGCTTTCTCTGTCTCTCCTACAAGTCCCCTGCTCTGGTTTCACCAGAAGATAATGAGATTGTCCTGGTGCCTGGATGCAGTGCAGCATGTCAATTCTACCAAAATAACTTGCCTTGCCAGCACACCTCCACTCTAATTCCCTTAAGTGTGTCCCTTTTCTGGCTCTTGTGTGCACTTGCCGGTGTGCCCCACATCTGCCTGTGAATGTGTTTGTGTGAACGCCTGTGTCTCCATCATCCTGTCTGCCCGCGTGTCTCCCTACCCACTCCCTCACCGTTAATCAAAGTCAGCCGTTTCCTGGTGTCGTCAGTGGTGCAGAGCGCTGTGAAGCGTCACTGCGGAGACTGCATCTTGACTGACAGCTGAGTCGCAGGCTATCTGATAACTTCAACCTTCAATTAAATGCTATCTGTGTCTCCACTTTTCTCCCGAGCACACGCTCACACACACACATTGATAGGCAGCTGACTGGCGGCTCGGCGTGTCATTTCTGTTGACCTTCAGGCATCTGAGAGGATATGTGACATGTCTTTTAAGTGTGTCTCTGTCTCCACTTTTATTCCCTGTGTATTTGTATTTGCCCACCGTTAAATGCCCAGGTGGCTTGTGGGCCAGCCACTGGGTAGCAAGAGCTGCTTAGGGGAGAAAACACACACATGCACTTACGGACGCCACCCTTCCTTTGCTGACTCTGTGAAATGGACCATCCGTTAGACGTAAGCTGTTGAGCAACTGGTAAACAGGACAGTCCAAATTCTTCTTACTGACCCGAAGACGTCACAGAGAAAAGAATGGTCACATATATAGGGTTTTTCTGTGGCCTTCGCGTTTATCATGTGTTAAGGGGGTTGTCATGGAACTTGGTTGAGGTTGTTTACCTCAGTAATGGAATCCTTTTAAACCTCCAATTTCCCCCTCTTCTGCTCCACTTGTCGTCTCCACATGATCTTCAGAGTAGCAGATGTTTGATCACCTTGAAAGCCTTAATTCTTTGGTTATTAGTCCACAGTTTGAAGGTAAACGAGTCTAGTTGAAGACTACAAATTACTTGTCTGCTAAAAACAGCCAAAGAATGGTTAATCAATATTGGTTCTATGGACTCCCATGTCGGAGACAGACAATTTGTTTCTTTTGTTGTTGTTGTTGTTGTGTATCGTATCAGTGTATCGTAGCAACAAGAAAAAAGTACTTTGCCCTGTCTCATAAACTCAAGAATTGAAGTGGTGCCTTTCTTAAAGAACATTTACAGAATTAAAAAAAAATTAATTACAACAAGCAATGAAATTAAATGCAACTATATAAGATAAAAATAAATGCCATAATAAAATAGATTGTTGGTACGTGTCATATTTTAGAATAGAAAAACATGCTTTATTACCATGATACTTCACTGCCACTGCAAGGCACAAAAAAGTGAGCATATCAAAGAAAGGGCTGTGGTGGTTTGAGCAGACTGGATGTTTCCTGGACCTTTTTTTTTCACTGCAGCAAAATTGCCAGGCCAAGCCAGCCACAGGGAAAGTCATTAAGCTTGTTCCCATGAGGGTGTCATCACTTATCATGCCAGCTCCTGATATCCTCCTGACCCCGTTAAGTCATTACCAGTCCTGGAAATGTACCACCCCACACCTCGCATCACCGATAGAGCAGCGAAGTGGAGGATTTCTGATGTGTTTTGTTAGTCGGCCGCGCATGTTGATGATGATAATTTGATGAACGGATGGTTTTTCTAGTTAGCTATTAGATGCAGACGGTATTGACAATGATAATCTAAACCCAGAGAACTATTTTTTGTAGTCGGTTAACATGACAAAGGGCATCGTTGTAAACTGATGCGTATTTATAAGTGCACTTATGCCAGTGGTTTCTTGCATATCACCCAACTGTGCTCGTATACTGTAAGCGGATGACTTCTTGTGATACCTTGGCCTGTCCGTCCCTGAAGTCATTTAACTGAGAGGTGAAAATGGAGAATGAAGGACAAAGGAAGCAGGTTGACCACACAAGGATCTAAGGCTGCACCAGGGACATGGTGTCAGCTTATACAGCGTCTATAGACTGCTTCCATCATCAATGTTTTTGACTTTTAATGATACACGGTGCAGTATCAATGTTAATATTCCCTTTTTTGCTTAATTCTGAAAAATGTTTAGCAAGGATCTCTCCTATTAGGTTATTAAAAAATACACAAACAGAAGAAGGTTATTTTATATATATATATGACAAACTCCACACAGTCTGGAGTCTTTTGTGAACATTTTCTGGAACTTTTTGCCAGCCCCCATAGTAATAGGTGCCAAAACTGACTGTTATGTTGGACACAATTGTCTCGTAGAGTTCACCATTTATTACAAAAAGTTAAAACAACAAGTCTCCTGCTGAAAGAATTAATCCCTCAGCAAAAAAAATTGAGCTACGGCAAACAGAACTCGATGAGTAGATGGTTGCAAACACGCATAAACATCGGATCTTAGCATAGTCAACAATGCCAAAAGCTTCAGTACATTAGATTATATACAAGGTTGTCTTCCTCTAAAAACACAACAGTACAGGTTGTTTGTGCAAACGTCTCATGTCTCAAAGTTACATATTGTTTTTTAAGCCACATGAATAATAATAATAATAGTGGCATCATTCAGTCTGTAAAGGCCGACCTGTACACATGAGTAGGATTGGATTTTAACAGTCGGCTGACGTATGGGCCAAAGATGATGACGGATGAATGGAGTTGCCGATGGTTCATCAGATGAGTGTGACTTCAGGGCTCAGCATGAACTACTGCCGTGCTCTATTAAAGGGATTGAATAGTGGCCAGACGTGACCAATCCAAATTGGATGCTGTTTCCCTCCTTGTCTTTATGATTGGCTTGAGGATAAGGTAGCAGGGCATGGCTAACATCATTCCACAAAGGGCAGTCTACAGTTGACATGAGATGATTAACTAATGCTCAAGTGAACACCGAGGGAGAGACCAAATGTTATTCATCATTTTCCCACCCATTGTCCATTTTTCTCTTTCTGCAGCATGTTTGTCTCGAAGTTCACAAACTTTGCCCTGTGCTTCCCTCCATCACGTCTCCCCGACTTCCAGCTGGCATCAGTCTTTACGCTCTCCATCTCTTCGTCTTGACTCCTCTGTATTTACACGCTGCCTGCAACCCCGAAATAAACCCAAACAGAATCATCAAAGGAGCCATGGATTAGGCGCTAAACGCTGGATGTGCCGAATAGAGAGCTTTGAAGTCTATAGGGCCAAGAGGCAACGATGTCATCATCGGAATCGAAGTCAAATTTTTACTCCTTCATCGCCCCAGCTTCCTCACCTCTATCCCCCCCATGCATGCAGAGTGCTGTAGGTTAAGCACCTGCCTGCTCCTCGTGTGTGTGTGTGTGTGTGTGTGTGTGTGTGTGTGTGTGTGTGTGTGTGTGTGTGTGTGTGTGTGTGTGTGTGTGTGTGTGTGTGTGTGTGTGTGTGTGTGTGTGTGTGTGTGTGTGTGTGTGTGTGTGTGTGTGTGTGTGTGTGTGTGTGCGTGCGTGCGTGCGTGCGTGCGTGCGTGCGTGCGTGCGTGCGTGCGTGCGTGCGCGTGCGCGAGAGATGGAAGAGTTCAACCAAAAGATAAATGAGTGAGGAAAGGCAGGCAGCTGACGTGGTCAGGGGAGGTTGAGCGTAGTCACAGGGAAAAATTGATTTGTGCTGCGAGAGGCGCATGCACTACACGAAGATGACGGTGCATAGAATCATGCTTTAGGACAACGAGGAAAACGAAGCATGATCCATTTCTGGGATCTATGAATGGATCAATTGTTGCCTCCCTCGTTACGTTACAATCAAGTGAGATCAGTGGGGAAAAGATGGGTAAAGTCTGAGAGCAGGAAAAAGATGGCAGTGCCTGGCGTATCCACAGATTCCACCTTGCTTTGATACATTGCTCTGAATAGTCTGCTTCTCATTTCCATAAGCCCAGTGAGGCTGGCTAATAAGTGATTGGTATTCTCCTCTTGGCCTGGCTCTTGCCTCGTTGATAAGCCCTGCGCGCACACAGCCAGAGAGCATGATCTCATTTCCTGTCTCCCACCACCACCACAAACAAACGCCATCAAAGGCAACAATTGTTCTTCGTCTCCGAGCATTGTTGGTGGAACCGCTGTTGCTTCTCAGTTGTTCACACAGAAACAAACCACAATGCACGTGCACGCACAACACACACAACAATCAGCGTCTGCAAGAGTTCACCCCATGTTTTGTGGTTTCACATACACACCCGCGCTGTGTCATAGACGTAGATATGAAAACCTGCCTGTGGAGTAGTGATAACTGGGGCTAGACAAAGGCCCTTTAATGTCAGTGTAAGCCCCTGTCCTGAAGGGGGCTTTGTCGTAGTGTGTGAGTGTGTTTCTCTATTTGTGTTTGTTTGAAAAACTTTTCGAAACCAAAATACAATGAGATCGAAACAGAGGAGAAAGACTTTGTCAACCAAAGGTCCCAACAACTGCTAACGTGAAAAAAAAAAAGAGCAAGAAACAATGCAGGAAAATGACCAAGAAAAAAAAAAAAAGACAGTGGGGAGTTTCCAAGTTCTCAAAACAGATAGTTTCTGTAGTTCATGCATGTATCCTGTTCACCAGCTGGGCGTTGTCCGTGATTGATAACACAAAGTATTTAAACACACATTTTTTTTTTGGCTGGGTCAACCACAGTCCACCACAACATCCCTGAGTGAATGAGACAGATTGAGATAGATAGATAGTCGGTCGGCTGCTAATTGGCCATTACTTTTTCAAAATAATATGGCTCGAAGGGTTTCTATTTTCTGACCTGCTTAGCGACTCTTTGGGGGGGGGGGGGGGCGACACACCTAGGGACTAATCTAGCGACTTTTAGGACAAAAACCTCACCAGTATTCCCCCGGGAGTGAGAGGCACACCTCTCCCTCTCTGTTGGATCATCAGCCCGTCCCCCAGGCAGAGGCAGCGCAGTGTACGAGACAAAAGCCTCTTTCACACACCGCAACCCTGAACTTTTGTAGACATCAGCCGGAGGAGCTGTACGTCTGCACACAAACGTCCGAATGAGTTGAACCGGACAATAATCAGAACGTAACCCTGATAGTCTGTGTAATGTCCAACTGAGCTTATGTGTGAATGAAGCCGGTCATTCACAGCGAGCAAGTTGGAGCTTTTAATTCCGTCCTCCATTTTGCAGTCTGACAAGAAACAGTGTTGTCTTTTGTTTAGCTCCAGAATAACTTGCTGTAACTATGCATGGGCAATCTGGCACCAAAGGGGAAAATACAGCTGTTGGTTATAACAACTTTTAATGGTTACAAACCTGTCACCTTGAAGTGATGCTTCAAGGGCTCCTTGGTGCAAAGCTTTGGCAAAAAGCCATGGTGGTTCCTAGACACGACAGGGTTTTTTTAAGACCTCAGTCTGGGCAGCCAGTGAAGTTGTGTAACAGGAGAGCAGTAGAGGACGAAAACTAGCTTTTTCTAGTAGGTGCAGAAGAGGGCTAGGTAATTTAGCAAGAGGAGGTGAGGAAAGGACAGTGTATTTGGCACTTGGGGCACTGTATCCATCTTACTCCTCTGGCTCGGCTGTGTGAAGTTCCTGGCAGGCTCGATGGCTCTGCACCCTTCTGATAACTCACCCGCTTGGCTCCCCATTGTCTCTACATTCCAGTGGCTTAAAATGGAGGTCGCCGTTTCTAAGAGCATATCAACATCCACAAGAAGAATGTCAAACCTTCAGTAGAGAGCTGGGAGCCAGGGAGCAAAGAGAGAGCGCGAGAGAGAGAGAGAGAGAGATAGATAGAACTTTATACCTCCACTCTCATATAACTACAGTAGAGTTACACTTTGAGGTTTTAATAGGACGAGGCAGTGTTGTTTCTTGATACATCCCCAGATTGAGGTGAGATGCTTGAGGCGGGGGTAATTTGATGTGTGTTGGCGATTACATTCCCGGAGTGATGTGTGCGAGTAACACTTGCTGGGACTGTTTGGCCAGACACGGCGCCTGCTCTGTGCCGTGGCCCTGCCCACACGTATGTGTGCACACGCCTCTGTCATCGTTTAAAAACACACATTTGACAGTGGTTCACCAGCCACAAGCTCTGACTCTGCGTTTGGAGGGAGGGGGGAGCTCCTGTGTCATCTTCTCAACCTTTTCCCTTTTTATTTTGCCTAGCTTTCTTCCATTAGGCCCCTGCTTACTGTCAATTGCAATTGTCATCAGCATATTCGTGTCCACAGAGAATACTTACCCCTGTCAGAGGAAGAGTGGTATTAGCAACATGGTGAGAGAAGGCCAGAGAATGAAATATTTAAAGCTCCTTCTGTATCATTCAAGCAGCCACCACAGACTGTGAATCACATGTACTCTAGTCTCTTGTGACTCCTGGTGCTTGTGCTGTTCTCAATCTATTGTATATATTTAATGTATTCATGGTCTGTAATTCTGATGGAGGAGACCTGTAGCCTGTAAGGCTGGTGGGCACTGTCACATGTCCCGTCTGCAGAGAAACCTACATATAAATATAAAAACTTTTTCTAAACCTTGCAGGTGTAAATTTTGTGTGTGCGCCGAATGACAGCAAGTGTTTTTTCTTCTTCCCCCAAATGTGGTTCAGCAGTTGCTAGCAGGAAAGCTGAATAACAACACCCTGCATGTTGTCACTGTAGTGTCTTGTTTAATAGGCTGCAGGCCGTGTGTGTGTTCATGTGTGTTGTGTAGGAGTGCCACAGCACCGCCGTAATGCCCAGAGCTCGGGGTTCATCCATGTCTGCAGCAGCACTGTGATGCAGACAGACAGCCCTCTCCTGTGCCTCCTCTGGTGTGTGTGTGTGTGTGTGTGTGTGTGTGTGTGTGTGTGTGTGTGTGTGTGTGTGTGTGTGTGTGTGTGTGTGTGTGTGTGTGTGTGTGTGTGTGTGTGTGTGTGTGTGTGTGTGCTGTGTGTGCTGTGTGTGCTGTGTATACGTGTGTGTGCGTGTCAAGTCAGAAGCAGGCCAGCATGCATCGTTGGTGGCTGACCTCCGAGGACAGGTGTCCGTGCATCCTTTAGTACACACACACACACACACACACACACACACACACACACACACAAAACAGCCCCTGCACCAGTTTCCTTGATTAAAGTGAACCAAACAGACAGTTGCCTTGTGACAGAAACACATGCATGGGCCCCGTGTAGCTGCATGCAATGATCTTCTGCATCTCTCCAGCCACAGCGTGTGTCCTTCCTCACAGGCGACGGATGCAGGCAAAGCCCAGCGACTGTGGGGACACAGAAAAAACAACAGCCTGGAGATTTTCCACTGTCCTCACTGGTGTTTACATTGTTTAGAGAAAATACACCAACAATGCATTAAATTCACAATCCCTCAGTAATTAAATATGACTTCTCTCGTGGCCTTTTGGTTTTTGCAGAAGCATCGGTGCAGTGGAGTGCGTAAGCTGATGTGACTGCGTTAAAGAATTTAATGCAGCGGTGTCAAGCCTCGTCATTACTGCTCAAGAGACAAACAGTTGTACTTCTCGTCGTAAGGGAATGGTGGAAACGAAAGGTTCCATTATGCCGGTCAGAGCGTCTTAATATTTCAGGAAATTTTTCTTGAGTGAAAATATCCCATTTTAATAGCATCAGCGGTCTCTCAGCCGCCGTGCTGTCCTCCAGCCAGTGTTGAAACATGGGTGGGTTGTTTACCACTTTTTATGTATAACTGTGTTATGTTGGCCTGAAAATTGTGTTGGATTATTTCAACACATTTTCCTTTATCCAGTTGGAAGCTGGTTTCAAGTGGAGAGGATTATGTCGGTAAATACGTTTCCCTTTGGAACAAAGCTCTCACGTCACTCAACAGTGAAAGGGGGCCTTGATAAGAAAATTGTGTCAACCTCCGAGCTCACCTCCCACCAACACCTCCTTCACCCCCCCCCCCCCCCCTTTTCCCCCTCCCCACCAATCCCACCCTGATACCTGTTAATTAATTTTCTAGGTGGATGAAGTACGAGCAAGTCAATCCCAGTGTGGCCCTTGCTTGAAAATCAAGGCAGGCAGAAAAAAAAATGTTCAACATGAATCTTTTAGGCAGTCTGATCTCACTTCTTCCTTGATAATATTTTATGAACTGGCATGTTCTCTCCAGTAGTGCTGCCACCAGACTGAGAGGAGTAAACGCAACCCATGTAGCTGATGAAGCGATGTTGCTGGTGACACGTGGAATGCTGCTGAAAAAGAAAGACAGATGCTTATCTCTCAATTCTGTTTAATTCTCTGCCCGATATCTGCAAACTGATGCTAGTTAACATTGGCTACCCAGCAGGGAGTTGGTCACTACCATAAGGTGCAAATTCAAGGTGGATCCTAGTATTTTAAAGAATTATTTTGTGATTAAATAAAATCAAAGTTGTAATTAATTTTTTTCTTATTGATTTGAATTGCTTATTAATCCATTCTCCACTGTGGTCTGATTTCATATACTGACATAAAGGAAATGTAAATGTCTTTTACTCTCACACTGCATTCATCCCTGGACTCACTTTTTTTTTCTCTCTCTCTCTCTCTGTATCTGCAGTATAATTTTGTGGGGAGAATCCTTGGCCCTCGGGGTCTCACAGCCAAACAGTTGGAAGCAGAGACGGGATGCAAAATCATGGTGCGAGGAAAGAGTTCCATGAGGGACAAGAAAAAGGTAAGCTCATAAGCGCGTCACTGTGCCCTGTGCTTTATCTGCTGATAACAATGTTACTCTGTAGATTCCACTCACGCAAGTAAAATAAAACCCACAAAGAAAATCTCCCCTCTTTCATTCCCAACAAAGATTTATCACCTTGTTTTGAAATATTACACAATAACCTGAAACTTTGATTGGTGGGGCTGGGGCTGTCACCCAAAAAAAAACCCACTTGCCCCATGGAAACACGAGGCAGACACCTAAGTTGATGCCTGGTGGCTGCATTCTGACACCTGATAGGGTTGTTTGCAAAATGCTGCGCAGTGGAAAATACAGGAGGCAGTGCTAAAGAAGAAGGCCAAGGCCAAGGGCTACCGCTATTTCTGGACGCACTGATCTGAGGTTGGAGACATAAAAGGATAACGTGGCGTGTATACATATCCCGTGACCCAAGGGGTGAACTATTTAGCGTTACGTTACCTCGAAAAAATGCTACGCACAAAATATTGCATTTGATTATAATTGGGATGAGTCTGTCAGACAATTTCATTTTCCACACATTGAATTTTGATGTTCAATTCAGCCAAAGCAGATAGGTTAATGCTAAAAAACCTAAACTTTGACTAAAGCAGTAACTTTACAGTACATGCATCCTCGAGGCGTTCCAAAGTGTGTCGGATCAGATATGGTGTTTGTTTGTAGAAGAGGACAAATTGATAGCTGTTTTTGGAGCATTGTGGCATGTTTTGCCCATGGGCTTCAGCCATGTTATTATAGCTGCTTTTAGCTTTTTTTTCCATTTATATTTTTCTTCATTGAGTGACATGTTTTTAGTTTTTTTTCTTCTTTTTTAAAAAAATTTTTGTTACCCAGATTTGCCAGGAAGTGGTGCTATTTACAAATGTCAGGAGAAGTGTATTTTATCCCTCTTGGTATGGGAATCACCTTCTCTCTACACACGTCTCTCACACACAGTCATTTTTTTTCAGCTGAGTCATAATCTTAGGAGCTCCAGTTTGCTGCAGGCCTGCCGTTTTCTTCCATCTTCCCTCTTTATTTTCTGTGGCTCCTCTATTCGTATTTTAATTTCTATCCCTTCTCGTATCCCTCGGAGTATGTTCATTGTTACAGAACAAGATTACAACGTTACAACGTTCTGCTATGGTTCTTTCTGTGGAATTAGACCCAGAAGTAGTTAAATGGGAGTCAACATGCTCAAGCATGTACAACACCCCCAATACAATAAAGGCTCGATACAGTTCATATTTTCCAAAAACACATGAGGAGCTTGTAGAAGGTATGAAGAAAATGGGAGCATTTAAAAAACGCCAACCATGGTTTTTTCTATGCGCATCAAGGAAATGAACAGCCTTCTATTCTTTAGTTCTCTGTTTAATGTATTTACTGTAATGTTGCTTTAAGTGAGGGAAGGACAATGGAAAAAAAAAAAAAACAGCCAATGGTCTCCGATTTTTTATTTCCTCATTTTCTGTCCCCACTGTGGATAAATAACAAAAACAACACTCTAAGGTTAAGTCACTGTACAAGAGCTCCTGAATGGCCTCGCTGTATCATAACTGTGGCTCCGTCCTAGACAAAGCCACAGCCGCAGCCTCCAGTCGCTGCATCCTCAGCCTCAGTATTTTCAGCTTGATGCCCCGTGGCAGCAGAGGAAGCCGCGGCAGCAGCTTAGCCGGTGTGTTTATTCAGGATCCATTAGCGGCAGCGTTTTTATGCTCTCAATAATTCAGCTAGTTGCTCCCTCCTGGGCCGCACTGCCTGACGGGGAGTCAGCTCACTGGAGCTGCGCAGTGGGAGAGAGTCGAGAGAGACGGAGAGAGAGAGAGGGAGACGGAGAGAGAGAGAGATAGAGAGAGAGAGATAGAGAGAGAGAGAGGCTGAATAAAACAAAGAACAATGGCGAAGAGAAGAAAAGCAGATCAAGCAGAAAATACTGACTCTGACTTTTTCAATGGTTTGGTAATGTTTATTTTTTTCTTTACATGACACAGTTCATATTGACACACATCCCCTTCTTTACTTACATTAAAGAATTTGTTGGATTGTATCCCATAATATTTTTTGTACAAATTATTTTGGCTGCTGCTATTGAACACACTGATGTCCCGTACATTTTTCAGTCAGCCATTTCTTTGGTTACCTCCTCTATATAAGGTATTTTCTAGTAGACAGTTTATTCTGCAGTTTCTGGTTAAATAGGAAGCAACGAAATCAACACTATCCAAGAACTATATTTGTTAAACTAAAAAAACTGTCTATGCTCAAAATAATGAGGTTTTTTTTCTAAATCTTACCAGTACTAGATGCAAATTTAGCTTAGAACATTGAGAAAACCTATCAGAAATTTACAACAACTTATATATTTGTTGGTCCCTAAACCCACCTGTGTGTGTGGGCAGACATGACGTTCATCTCAAATAGGAGGAGAGGGTAGAGACTAAAGCAGGATAATGACCTGTCCACAGACTGCACGTCACACTCGGATCAAAACAAGACTAAATGTAAGGAGTGAGTGACTGAGCCAGTGCAAGTACATTCCTGGGACTTCTCCGGATAGAGACCTTTGTTCACGTTTGTTCAGACAGGATAGATCACACCAATTCCACAGAGAGTGTTCCCTTTTAAAGGTGTTTATGATGCCACTAAGCTCGGCCCTCCTCCTGTCTCTTGTACTCGTTTCTTCCCCCTTGTTGTGTTGTTTAGTCTTGAGTAGTTTTTCATATGCTGCCCCCCTCGGGGGATGAAGCTTGTGAGTTCTGTCCTTTTTGATGATTATTGTAGTAACAGTGGGACAGAAAGCGACTCCTTCTGGAGCCCAATTCTAATCCAACTTTCATCTAATGTGGCAGCTCGAGTCTCCCCGGTTTTCACTTTTACAGTCATGATTAATGCAAAACAACAGTAGGAACAACAGCAATTAAATTACAGGTACGTTGTATCGACCGCTGTATAAGTAAGATCTTTATTTTTTTATTTCCCCTCCCCGTCTGCAGAAACAATTCCCTAATTCTATTTTGTCTACCAGCCAGTGTGAGATTATAGATAGCACCATAGACAGCTGTTTTAGTTTGAGCCACACTAAATGTCGTTTCAGACATGCACTAAGAGACGAGCTCTGTTATTTTATTTTTTTCTTCCTAGCTGATTGTCCCGATGCATAATGGCTAAATTTGTGGTATCAGCACAGTCCTCCGGCTCTGGCTACAGTGCTACAGCTCGTCTCCCACATTCTACTGTTCAAGAACTGGCAGTCTGTGACATTGCCAGTCGATATTTTCAACTTGATTAGCCCGTTGGCACTGCAGCTAAAGTTTACGTCGACCCCCCACCCACCCCCCCTTCCTTTGTTGCAAATGACTTGACCCAGCACAAGTAAAAGCTTGTTTTCTTCTTTATGAAGAATTCACAGGGAGCTATTATGTTGATGAAAGAAGCAGAGCAACGTCCAGGTATTTCTTTCGGTGCCTTGGGGGGTTAATGGCTGGAGAGGGCAGTAGGAGAATGTGATGGTTCAGGACATTCAGGATGGTAAATAGCAGGAGATGTAGCAACCAATGCAGTGCGGTTTATCGGCGCTATAATTGCCTCTGTTGAGGTTTGCTGTAGTATGGTTTCTTTTCTCACACGGGGGCTAAAAAACCCTGACATTTCTGTGACCTGTTTACAAAGGAGGAAGGGAAGCTGCATGGCACCGGCTGATCCGACAGGTGCTCTTTAGTGGCAGATAGAAGTCCAAAAACAAGATCCCAGAAGTCATGGTGGATATTGAATAATGCAGACAGTCGAGGAGAAAAGAAATTTCTGCCTGCCTTCAGGTGAAATAATATTATCTTTTTTTGTTGTTGTTGACAAATGCATATCGACTCTAGGACTTCAACAGGGGTTGACAAACACATTTGCTTGAATTATATACTGCAGGTGACATTTTGCTCAACAGTGGTTCATATAGTTGTAAAAAAAAAATCCTGAAAATAAGTCTGCTAAAAGCAACCGAGCCTCATAAGTCGGGCTTCATTTCCTTCCTCAGTAGTCTTTTCTTTAGTGAACGGGTTCATATTCAGGGTTATTCTGTCCTACTTTGAATTTCAGTTGAGTTTTGATTTGTTCATGTTAAATTATTTTAATTCACATTTCTTCGACAACCACCACTTGTCCTTCCCTGCTCCTGGAGCTCCCTATGGCACCTGTTTTCTCTGCTGGCATTTAGCCTCAGTTGGATTGACCCCAGCTGGGAACGTCCTTCTGGATCAAAGGAGAAGGGACTGTTCAGAGGTGGGAGAGGCCCAGTTGAAACTGCCCAAATAGTTTCATCGGTTAGTGTTAAAGTGCAACGCTGCCAGGACAAGATTGTAGCAGTGCATAATCCTAAATCCCATTGAAGCAGCAGGCTGCTTTATTAAGCAGGACTGACCTTCAGCCACAACAGCAAGGATTGAAAGCTCTGCATCTGCAAATGTGCACCCTGTTATGTGTCCTTGCAATAAATCCCTTCGAGCTCCAGTGGCGTACCTGACCCTGTACTGTGACTCCCCCGTGAAAGTGATGGTACCACCAGGATCAATAACAGAAGTAACAAGAACATATAAACAACCGCATTGAACTGAAACTCATCTTTTTAAGTACAACCTAAAAAAGGGAGGGGAGGGGAGGGCCAGAAGCAACAGTGAGTCATGTATTTCCGTAACCTTTCTGAATGTTGAGTCGGCCATGTTAAGAATTGGGGCCTTAAAGTTTATTGGGCTCAAGCTGGAGGGTGTGAAAGCCAAGAGGCGAACAGGTGTTCTGCAGATGATGGGAGTCTGATCCTATTCTTGGGTGTTGTTTCTAGATGCAGAATCCGTGCTATTTATTCATGCTACATATTTTCGCCAAAACCAATTTCCCTCTGGTATGTGCTTATTGCCATGGCATTTGATGTCAGTCTGCATGGACTTTCTCTTCAAAGGCCTTCCCAGCATTGCCTCCAGCGCTCACCTCACCCCCCCACCCCCCTCGTCACCCTTCCACCCTGCCTCCCCCTCCACTCTTTCTCCTCTTTGTCATGCTGTCACTTTCTCTCAGAGGGCACACAGTGACCTTGTTCACAGGCAGTCATGCTGGTGCGTGTGTGTATGTGTTTGTTTGCGTGCATGTGTGCGTGCATTCTCTTTGCCAAGGTCGCTTTGGCTACATTTTAACCAAATCAGAATCTGCCAGAGCAAACACAGCCACAGGATTGACTAATAGATTTTTTGGGGCCCAACTTAAGGCAACACTATAAACCTTTTGCTGAGCAACAGCAGCCTCTACAGCCACAAGTGGCAATTAATTATGTTGTGTAGAATATAAAACCTTATCAATTGCTTGACTGCAGCTGTGACTGTGTAATTCCCCCACTGTACTGAAACATGGCCCGAGCGGGGTTTCCTCATGGTCCACCGCTTCAGGAACTGTCCGAGACATGGCAGAGCTCTCCCCGCCGAATATTATAGATGAACGGTGGTTTTTAATGACTTCTAAGTCTTTTTAAGTGATCCACAGTTTGACATCACTCTGGAACTTGCTGGGCCTGATTCCAGCAGTTTAAGCCGCTGAGGATCAGTCAGCGAGGCCCTTCTCACCAAAGTCACAGAGAGCTAGAAGAAGCGTACAGGGCACAGAGTGGGAATTAAAGAGTCAATGTACCATCAAATGATGATTTTAAAGCTGTTATGTGTGGTTGAAATAGTTGCAGAATGTTGCTTCAAGGATCTGTCAGTATGTATTTGCCATGTGCTCTCATACGGCGCAGCGGCAGCCTCCATGGTCTGTGTGTCTGTCTGTCCATTCAAGAAAATGCTGAGTCACCTTCCAGTCCCCATGTCCCCTAATAGGCCATAAGCAAACAGTCATGGTGAAATAATGGGCTGACTGCTAAAACGAGGCCCTCCCTCCCTCCCCCCCGTGAGGAAAAGGGGAAAACGAGAGTGGAATATTGAACTTTGTGTGTGTGTGTGTGTGCGTGCGTGCGTGCGTGAAAGAGCAGTACCATGGCAACAGCTCTCTGTGGAGTAGAAAGCAGGTGGGTGGCACTCGACTCGGGCTCTAAGCTCGCTGAGTGTACTGAAATCATGTCAGGTGGACCCCCTGTAAAGCACCGCAATGCATTCTTTGTAATTAGACACCCTCACAGTGGCTCACTACCCACAAATGAGCAGTCTTCTAAAGTTGAGGTGGGTTGTAAGGGCGGAGGTAAACAACACGGTGTTCATCAACAATCTGTACAAACCTCCACCAGCAGCAGGAGGGGAAGAACCTGAGATGCAGTTGACTGCCAGAGTCTCTGACCTCCTTTTGAAAAAGTAAATCGCGGCTCTGACTCTGAAATACCCACTTACATTCATTTTGATGTTCACGTTTTTGTTTTCATAAGATCTCTCACATGTTGATATCATAACACCGTCATCGGGGTTTGATGTTTTTATGTGGTGTCACACATCAGAGAATCTGAGGTCAATGTCTTTTTCAGACTGACCTAGGCCACGATTCCTCAACTCAGGCGTAAGTAGTCAGCTTTCAAACCGCCGGCTTTCATGATCGTACAGTGACATGCGATACAACCTCAAAAAGCTTTTGAGAGCAATCTCGGTGACTCTTTGCTGCGTTTGCTGCCAGCAGGGTGCACAGAAGAGGGAGGAAAGGAGTTATGCTAAATGGAGAAGAAAAAAAAAAATAATACTGCAAATGGGATGTTTCACCATATTTGTCTATATCATATTTGGCCGTGTCACAAAAGAGTGAGTTGTGACAGGGTTTTCACTGAGGAACCATAAGCACTGTGCACTAGAGCTGTCAACAGTCATTCTTAATGCCCTCTTACACAAAATGCTAAACTATTTGAAAGGTATGAAGCTTTGTTTGTTTTGGAATGAATATTCAGATGTCTTTTTTGGCCAGTGTTAGACCCCTCTGTACACCATTTCCCAAACCAAGCCTCCCTTGTTCAAATCTTGAAACGTCTTGCATTTTAACTGTGTTGAAAGGCCGCTGAGCAGTGATGGTTGGTAACAATGCGGCCCATTTTGCCTTTGAGTTAGCCCTAGTGCTACAATTTGGCACTCTCTGAGTGCTTTGGCGCTGCCTTTCAGGAGGAAAAACAACTCCCTCAGAGAGCTATTGTTACTGAGGCCGTATTGTCCACACAAATACATGTCAGAGACGGCAGAACACACTCGTGTACCTTCACACGCAATTCTGCAGCTCTTTGAACCCTTTCTGTGCTCTTCCAATGGATCCCTACCAGTTACTTTGGTATGGCTTAAAATCCCCATCCACATCTCTCTGATCCATCCATTCATCCGCCCCCTTCACTGATATTAATTGCTGCAGGGCGAGCTGTCGACTTTGTCTTTGTGAAGCGAGGGATCTATTAAAGAAAAGTGTCCTTTCAAAGTTAAAGCTAAATAGCTGACTAAAGGGCCACTCCTGTCATCCAGCTTCTCTTCACAGGGCCCTGACGTCCTCTGTGTATTACTGCCTATTGCCTGCGCTTCCCTGCTTTCTGCTATGTTACTGCACTGGGTGCTCCGGCACACCCACACTGTTCACACATTCACTCACCATCTCTCTCTCTCTCTCATCTCCCCCCCCCCCCCCCCCCCCCCCCCCCCCCCCCCCCTCTCTCTATTTCTGTCCAGGAGGAGCAGAACAGAGGGAAGCCAAACTGGGAACACCTAAATGAAGACCTTCACGTCCTGATCACGGTGGAGGACACACAGGGCAGAGCTGAGATCAAGATGAGGAGAGCGGTGGAGGAGGTCAAGAAGCTCCTCGTACCTGCTGTGAGTACATAACACACACATTACAAATGCAAGAGTAACACCTTTTGGCCTAAAAACATGTTTAATGTTCTCCTCTGAGTTTCCAAGGCATTTGTATTATGAGGATGGGTTTAACCGGGATTTAGGTGCAGTAATGCTGAGGCAAGCCTTTCAATGTTCAACTATCTCAGTCTGAACAACAGGATAATGGGGCTACATATGGCCCACCACCTCCACCCCACTGTGGGCATCCTGTTTACTTCCATATATAGACCAGGGAACAGGTTGGCTTTACCCCCACTGGTGTGGAAAAATATAGCTAGCTGCACACCCCTCCTGTGACTGCCACATTTCATACCGGCTTCCCGCCTGTCCCAACTTCCTCATGCACTGGTGATATCTGCTGGAAGGTTTTTGGCTTTGGATTCCTTATTTTCCCTATTAACTGTGGTGACCAGGTGGGTGGGGCAGCTGAACGCCCAGATTTGCCATCAGGCGGTGACTCGCAGGGCCGGGTGGTCTGCGGATATGAGACCTGCCATTGCTAAGGCATGCAAGGTTAAACAAGGGATGTGGCGTCACTTTAATGTTAAGCTGCCTTCCTTCATGCACTTTAACCCATCAATGCAGGATTATGCTAACGTGTGTGTAGGAGAAATAAACGCCACACGGATGATGTTTGCCCTAAATATAGCTGCATGGCAGAGCAACATCTCTCAGGCTTTAATGTTTCAGTAGCAGAATAATGATGCTTTTTACAACCACTTGGCAAGTGACACCCCAATAAATCCACCCCCTTTAATTATAAACAAATACACAAAGAGTAAAGGAGGAGGACTGAGCAATAAAATTGTGGGATGTGAGCACATTTATATGACACTGTAAGAGTTCAGTCTGAATCTCTCTTTTCACCTGAACTTCTCATGCTCAAGATGTGCGTTCATGCTGGGCTCTTCTGTCTAGTATGAGAGTTCCTCCTTGACAATGCAGAAAGCACTTCAATTCATGTTCTCATGTGTGCCGATCGCTCGTCTCTGTTCAGCCTGCCTGTCACTTCTTGACACACTTGTTATGTTTTTGAGCGTTACAGATCTCCACAGCCCTCATGCACACACAGAGGATGTAAACATGCATATTTGCGTAAAAAAATTGTGTGTGCTCACACAATATAAGAGACAGAAGCTCTTTCTGCAAGTGACAATGTTCTAGAGACTGATGCAGAATGAGTCACTGCTAACACACACATTCAGACGGACATACACACACACACACACACACACACACACACACACACACACGACAAAACCGCTTTTGGCGTCCATTTAAGCCAATGACAGCGCTCTGCAGCTAACACTCATCTGAATGGAGTGCCACAAAAATAGCTTCCCAACCCTTCATGAAATCTCTATGCATTTCACAGCCTGACAAGGCTATAAAAGATACGGCATGGAGATTCAGCACCTGAACCTTGTGGTACACTTCACAACACTACACTTTTATTTCTCAAACACAAGAAAGCCACTTCTAGCTCTTCAGAAACACTAATGAAATCTTGCACATAAAAAGTTCTCTCTACCCTTAATTCAAATAAGAGTTTTATAGAACTAATTAATGACCCATTGCAGTCCACCAGAGGCCATTTTTCCTTCAAGCAAGGCATCTTTGTTCATTTAAATGTAATGAAAGTAGCCTTCCATTAGACAGATTATATGTCTTTTTCTGGGCCCATCAAACAAACCTATAAATAATTTGATTATTGTTCCTGCCATGTTTTATAATGATATCAAAGGCACATTTATCTTGGTCGTCTGTCTTTATTTATATCGTCAAAACGCTTAAAGCAATTACTCAAAAGTATGTTATTTATTAAGATTTTCCCTTTGAAAACACATATTTTGTATTGATCAGACTATGATACTTACTTATGGTCTCTGTAGTGCACCTGACCTTCCATTCTGCTTACATCAGGGATCGAGCTTTTAATGAACATTACCGGAACGGCCTGTCATTGGCCAAGGGTATGACAAATGTGAATGTCAATAGAAGTGACGTAGTTTCAGCGTGGCAGAAGAAGTGTCTAACTGTCCCGTCCCTGAATGTTGGGTTGGTGCATTATCTACCCATGAACCCCCCGGGGGGCAATACATTTTCCTCATGTCATTACGTGGATTTTCATGCACACATCATGAGTGGGTGGGTAGTTTGGCTGGCTGACAGTAATGCCCTTTATCATGCTAAACTAAATTGGATTAAAGTATGGCCGTGCTGGGTCCAAACGGTTCTAATGAAGGGCATCTTCTCCACATTTGGCACCATAAAATCGCCTTTATTAAATCGCACTGGAAACAAAATGAGGTCATGCTTTTTTATTCCCTTTCAATGAACAGGCTTTACTTGTCATTGAGGAGCACCCAGCTCCAGAAGTGAAACCGACATTGAGGATAGAGTGATGATGAAAAGTTGTTTTGTCTGCAAACATGGTGCTGAATGTAGTCTTTATAATGATAGTTTTATCTTTTTAAATGATCTCATAATTGACTTACTTTGGGTAAGAGGACAGGATGTCTGGAAAGGAAGAACCTTTACTTCACCAGTTCAGCTAAACTCGCAGTGACATAAGAGTTTATTTATGAGATAATGTAATTGTATTGTATGTAGAATATTGTTTAACAGTAATGTTTTTTTATCATGATTTATTTTGTTTTACTATGCCAATTTGTACTCATTACTCTTTTACGTTATTTAAAAAAAGTTGTGGGACCAACCATGTGTGTCTTTGATGCAGACTGTATTATAAATACATTTTGTCTATGTCTGAATTCATCATAAGCATTTCAGTGGTTGACATGTTAACAAAGCTAATATTGACTATTGTGTAATGCCCTGTCAATGACTGGCCCTCACTCAAGAGATTGGTTGACAGCTGGATGATGACACTGGTGGGAAGTGTTAAAGGTGCACAGTTGTTCCTCTTTGCCCTCGGTAGCGCTCGTTTTTGCACCCCATCCCCGTGAACCTTTCAACTCTCAGTGAACTTGGAGCAGGGGCACATCGGGGAAATGAGAGAGACAGAGGGAGGCAGAGAGAGATAGGTGGGAGAGCTCCATTGAGCTACTCTTTCAAGTGTGGATTTACTCCACTGATCCTGCCCTAGTACGCGCACATAGGCACACACTAGCACACACACGAGGAGACGCTTGCCCCGGAAGAAAAAAATGCTTCCACATGCATGCACATACACACACATACTGACTAAAATGCTCCACTTATCCCTTGAGTCCTCGGTTAAGGCCCTCAAACGAAAACCGGCAGGAGAGCCCCACTGCACTTTAGGTAACCTCCACTCCGATACTCGTAGAGCTGTATGCGTGAACCCCAAACAGACCCGTTCTACTTCCCCTCTCTCTCGGGCTGGACAGCCGTAACGACTGACCTGTTGGTGGCTGTTATCCTGTCACTGACAGCAGACCACGGCCATTTTTGAAAGTGTTGTGTTTATGCCATGATTGCTACCTATAGATTGATGTTGCTTTCAGCAAACATGTAAATGGTTAACTGCTGAAGTGAATTATCTCCCTATGTAATTAATTGTCTTCTCTGGTTCCTATGTCACACAAAGCTTGGATTGCAAACACAGAAGAAGTCATGATTTCAGTGCACATGACTTCTCATTAAAAGGCCACACGCAGACAGCAAATACTGATAATAGGATATCTCAACCTAGAAAAAAGCCTCTTTTGTGTCTCCCTTTAAAGGTTGAAACATTTAAGCATTTTGCACAGATTAAAGTTTGAAAAATGTGCGTTAACTCCCGCTGTGGTGAAGAAGCAGTCGTCTACTCTTTCTGCAGGAAAGCTTTTGTGCGTGTGCGTGCGTGTGTGCGCGCGCGCACAACTCTGTTTGGCTGGTATATCTGTTTTGTGCGTCTATTTGTCCATCATGCCCATGTGTGCTCATTTATGTGGGTGTGATTGACGGGTGTATGAACTGGATATTGTTATGGGTTATTATAAATTCCCCTTTGTTCTCTCCGGTCACAACACCTTTGAGTGTCTTTTGGGAAAATGACACAGACAGACAATTGGACCAGGCCAACTGAGTCCAGACAAAAAACGTGTCCTTAAGTAACCCTCAGTGCTTTTCCCTCAAGACACCTTTTTCAAATAAATAGATAAATGGAGTGCTAGTCTTTGTGTTTACATTTTGCTTTCAGGCTCTTGTGCTGAATCTCTTTTTTTTCTCTTCATGCTCGACTTTATAAACACCAGTCCGGTGTAGGCATATTATGTCATAGGCTTAACACGTGTCCTCATGCTTCTTGTGCTTAAAGATTACAGACGTCCTGTAAGCATCTTGTCTTTTCTCTTTTTCTAGTGTTTGTCTTTTAAAACAATTCCACAATTCCAGTGTGATATAATTGTCAGGTCACACTGGCTTTGACCTTGGAAATATTTTCACTTATAATGTTGCTGATTTAGGAAATGAAGCATATAATTACGTCGCACTCTGTTGTGAGTCGCTAAATCCTAAAATATAAATGTAAATATGTAACCCTGGATACCATCCCCCTGGTACAGCTCCTTTGTGCGATCAAATTTTTGCGCTCTGTCGCGATGGGTCGTCCTTGTTCAGAGGAATTTTTACATCAGTGTGAAATGTCTGGCCTTAAGTGATTTATTTTTCCAATATTTCTTAGATAATTAATTTGACCTGCAGTGACAGGTACATTTTGTTCGAAAGCAAATCATTTTTATTTAATTTAGAGAGGAGATTAGTCATATAGAACTAGGAACTAAAGCCGCATAGTTTTCTTCAAGCTATGTGAGATTTATAAAGGAAGCCTGAGACCATGCGAGCCACACAGGTCTAGTCTGATTCAGGGCACTGATGACAGGCACTCGCCGCAAGATACCTACAGTACATTAGGAGAAGATGCCTCGCTAGCCTTGAATTTCTTAACACACACACACACACACACACACACACACACACACACACACACACACAATGTCTCCGAGAAAGCAGCAGCAAAGGTTAGGTTCATAGGGAACAGCACACGGAGAAAGAAATAGTCAGTTGGCGCTGGGGCACTTTGGCCCTGGAGAGCCAAGTGCACGTCTCCCTGAATGAAACTGTCATTGCCGAGAACAAAGTGAGCATGGTAGCAGCCCGGGCAGACCAGCGGCCTCCAGCCCTTCTCTCCATTTGCCACACAGTTGGAAGCGAAACTTACTTCCTGGCTTCAGCTCATCGCTCCCATTTGTGCTCCAACCCCCTCTTGTTCACTCAATCTTTCTTTTCCCCTTTCTAAAGATCTATTTTTGGCAATTTTCCCAATTATGTTGTTCTTCGCCCCATTATGGAATTTAAGAGATGGTTGCATTGCTCCACTTTTCTTTTTCTGTTTTATTTTTTTATAAATGCCTTTGCAGTGGCTAGCAAAGTGAGAACTCTACATCGGTTGCCATGTTTGGCTCAGCAGCCTCATTGTAGTCCCTCGAGGCCAAGACCAAGTTTGTCTTTCGGGCAAACCTGTACGCCCCTTTGTTCTTGTTGCAGTCTCCTGCTCTCCTGAGCCTTAGTCTACCTTTCTGTTTTTTTGCGTGTTCTTTTACTCTCCTATGTTTCCCTCTGCCTTGGCCACTATTGAGGGAAAACATACAGTAGGTGGTGATTTTGTAAAAGGCAGACAGATGGACCTTAATGGTAGCCAAGTTTGGTGATCTGCGGGGTGTTTTGTCTGTACTTGCCAGTATCCATCCGGCTTTGCAGAGTGCTACAATCGCATCAGAGCCACTCAGACAGGAAAAGGCACAAATGAAGAAGATGATGCAGAACAAGCAGAGCTAGAGAAAGACAGTAGAAGCCCGTTCTGGGTAGCAGTGTACTGACTTTACAATCAATAAACAACCCTTTCTGTTTTTCTTTCTGTTTATTTTCCCTTTCTAGCTCCCTTTCCTCTCCCTCCGTCAGCAATGTATGACAAATGAGTACAAAACACCATCTGGCTGCATCCATCCATGTGTGCCTCTCCAATTAATGATGTTTATTCTCTGTTAGGCCTACCTATCACTACCATTCTCCTCTTATTTACTCTTAATTGACACCCCCACCTCCCCTGTATCCCCTGTCATGCATCATATCCAGCCTTATTCACCATAGTGCAGCCACTTAAAAAAAACGACAACTTAATGGTCACACAATGTGGGGGATTATGCGTCTTTGATTCCTGAAAGGAAGAAAAAAAGGTTGAGGTATGATGAAACTAGCTTGTGTGTTTCTATCATCCCCGGACAACCCGCATGGCCTGTGCTACATTTGCTGCTTAAAGATGGTGACATACACACATGGCACTATCTGCGACAGGCGTCAATATCTGTTCTTTTCGCATGTTCTGTGTGCGATTGTGTGCATGTAAAAGTGATAAATAACAGAAGTTGCTGCTGCCGTACCGCTATACCAGCCAGCTCAAGTAAGCTTAGAGGCTTTGCAGGCAGGCAGTAGGTAGATGCTTTGAGACAACCCGGCAGCTTCGCTTTCCCTGTGGGTTGTTATTACCTTCATCAGGCTAATGAAGGAGCTGGATTGGATCATATTAACCTCTGATCTCCTCCTCCCAGGACACCGCAGTTACAACAGGCTGGACTGCACTGTTCACCGCTCCCCATTTTGTGGGGGGGCGGTGTGGAGTGAGACTGTCCCACCTGCACGTAGACACTGCATCTCCCACATGAATGTTAATCATCTTTTTAATTGGCTTCCTTGACTTGGTGACCTCTACTTGAGACTGCAAGACTGCAGCACTGTGCTCTTCCTTCAACCCGGTTTTCTTCCTCTCTCTCTATGTGTTTGTTTTTGTGTGCGCACACGTGTGCGTGAGATTGGAGCTGGCCTGGGGCCAGTTTGGCCATAGACTCAACAGTCTGTCCTCCACTTTTATCATTATCCATCTTGACATCATCACACTCTTTGCACTCATTTATCTGGGCGTTTGGTCCTTCTATAACCCGGTAACACATCTGTGACAGGTCCTCCACACACCTATTGAAACCTTGTAACCCGGAGGCGGCAAACACTAAAACCGTGTGATGTATAAATCGCCTCTGATTAATGATCCACAGGTGATATGTGGGTAATTGGAATCGACCACTTAAACTGCTTCATCACAGGAAACATGTGTGGCTTTTTCCGACACTTATGCCAATAATGATCACCACTGCCCGTAGTCTGATTGGTTCGTGTGTGCGAAGTGACCGTGTACGGCCATGTCAGGAGAAACGGTATTTACTAAAGCATGCACCCGGACATTATATTCCCCCCCTTCATGATCTGATTGGTTACATCAATTACTGGATATCCAGTGTCCTGCTGCACAACAAAACCAGAAGAACAATACAATTTCTTTTGGTTGCATTCTGGCATTAACCTCAAACACCTGAAAACAGGTTCATGCAAGGCCCGATCTGGCATCTACAGTATATTCACCATTTCACAACGGGTTGAAAGTAAAAGGCTACACAAACACACACATACATGCACAGTAACATCACTTGCCAGTACCACACATGAAAACCCACAATTGTTGGCAAGAAAATCTGGGAGCTATTTTTTACCTGGGCCCTTACCTCTGTGTCTTTCCAAGAGGAAGAGAGGACACAAGAACATTTTGTATTATTGTTTGTCGCTCGTGTTAAAAGCATCTGCCAAATGGGTGATTGTAAATGTATTAATATTATCATCACAAACACACGCACACTCCATTGAATTAGAAGACATTGAATAAATCAATGGAGACATTCATTTCCTTTAGACTTACTCTAATCTTGACCATAACTACTACTTCGCCATACCCTAATCTTAACCTAACCGTAAACCTCTCATAACCTTAAAACTTCATTAAACGGTTTTATTTTTGCTGGAATACTTTCAAAATAATCGGAAGAGACAGGCCATGACATTTCCAAAGTCCCCGCATCGTGCATTGAGCTAAAAGTTAACTTGCTTTGAATTCCAAGTGTTGTCCTCTTTCTCATTGATTTGCTTTCTGCATGTTCTACGGACAACTTCACCCTTCAATCAAGCTTCCCAGCACATGCATGAAAACAATATGATCACACTTCAGCACTTTGTGCTTTATAGAAGCCTGGAAAATCTGTCACTGCCTTCTGCCATGTTTTCGGTGATGGAGAACCAACACCCACGTCGCAGGCTGTGGCTGCGTCTTGGTGATTGTTGCCAACTTAGGTCGACGCCAGACCGTTGAGGAATTTTAGTTTAAGTATTTTTTTGCCTTAATCAAACAGTTTTAATGATGATTACAATTTGAATTGGTTTACTGTGAATCCAGTAACTGCAATTTGTTGTCCATAATTGCAGTCGACTATTTACAGCATCATTGCATATTTTTGGTGAAAGACGCCCCTCTATTTTTGCAATACATTTATAACTCTCTGCCCTCCCCCCCCTCCTCACCCTCTGTTTCCCTGTAGTGGATTTCCTCTCTTTTCTATTTGTTGTTTGTGTATTTGCCCTGTCTCTTGCTGACTGCTCTTCTCTCACTCTCTGGGGGATTGAAGGGACAAGCCAGTCAACACTCACTTCTATTACTGTATTGGGCCCGAAGGCCACCACATCCTGTTAACAACACACAGGTTACAAAACACAGAACAGCCTGGTGATATCTGTCTCAAGTGACAGAGAAGCCTGACAGAGGCTCTGACACGAATTATATAAAGATTTCAAGTACGTTTTTTGGCTATAATATATAGAGAGGATGAAAAAACAAAAGGCCTCTGTTTTTACAAATTTTAATTCTTATCAAGTTGCACACAATTTTTATTGCCGGCCAACACCTAGTAAGAATTGAGCTTCTGTGAGTGTGTTCAAGTCTCCTCTGTCAGCCCGAAACCAGCAGGGGGAATTGGCCTGAGGGGTCCACCCCTGTACATCTCCATCTGCCCTCTCCCTCCCCATCTCCAGCTCCATGGCTCTCCTGGCGGGCAGACAGGTGGATCTGACCCTAAAGAAACAGCCCCCCTGTAGGGAACAACCTGCCCAAGCCTGGCAGCCTTCCCTGGCCTTGTCCTCATCTTCTTTAATTTCCCGGCCCTGGCACAGAAAGGCAGGCAAACTCCCGCAGCCTGTCGCAGATCGGAAAGACGTGGCCTCGTTGCCTCATATTTGTAGCTGAGAACATATATAGACAGACTATCTACAGCAGGCATAATCCGATAAGACTACATTCATTCAAATAAATGCTTACTTTTAAGATGTTCCAACAATGGAACACTTAATGCAGAGGCCTTGTAATCATGAGGGGCATAGTTTTTAATTTAGACAGATATAATTTCTTGTGTGTGTGCATCTACCCCTACTAAAGGCTGTTGTTGTGGGAGGATGGTGTTTCAGAAATACCATGAGAGCAAAGAAACAGGCAGTGTGACTTTGAATTCCTCTCTCCATTCTGTTCACTTCACCATCAGGAGTCTGCTCAGGGAGCCAGGCTCAAAAACCGGTGGAGACTCCGAGGCGGGGGGGGGGGATTCAGATTGTAATAACATTTGTACTGAATGGCATGTTTCATCTCCTTCCTCACATTTCCCTCACTTGTTTTACCTGCTCTGTCATTCATCGACTTACTCGTGTGGACAACCGGGGATGAAATAGAGAAGCACAGTAACATAAATACGCAGTCATGTACAATCTAGAACGTGCACAGCTAAAGTATTATTTATTTTTCTGTCTGCCTGCCAAGGTTGTTAAAAAACCTATGGATTTTTTTCGAAAGTCCATCGGCCCACCGATGTGCTGGGATTTCTCCCAGGACTTCCAATGGCCACTCCGATTATGACACATGGTCTTGTGTCATTATTTTTATGACAAGACAGCCATAGAGAGCAGCAGCGGGTCAAGGAGGGGTTGTGCCAATCAATGTGCTGTACATAGCTCTACAAAGGAGCAATGGTGCTTTACCATAGAAGTATTTTCTGTTATTATGAGAAGGGTAGAATCTTTTCAGTTCTGTATGAAACTTTGTTAGGAAAAATTTGACAGGTCGCCACAGTCTAGGTAATTAATGGGAAACAGAGGAACGCAGACAGTTTGGACCTGGCTAAATGTCATGACGCTCGAGTAAAGAACACATGTGCTGAGCCACTTATTTTCCGTGTGATGACTGTCTTAGGGTGTGAAAACCTGATCCCAACCTCAGTCTCATTGCGCCGCAATTAGCACATTCTCTCTTACACTCTCTTGAGTTCCTCCTTCCTTTATTTCCTCCCGAAACATCATGCTGTTGCTAATCCATCTCTTTCATTCCTTTCCATCTAAGGGGATTTAATCCTGTTTCTTCTCCTGTCTCGTTCATTAGGTTTTTAAGTCAGCCAAGATCCCTGGTGAAGGTGCATTCGACGTACACAGGCCCTTTGCTCCACTTACAAAATTGCCTCTGCCTGCTATTGCTGTCCTTTTAATTTAAGTTCAAACACATACACACTCACCTCCGTCCCTAACCACCCAGGTCCCTCACATCATTGTAAAATAACCCCCTTCCTAATCCACCTGGTTGTGCTCCTCTGGGTTGTTTTTTTCCCCAAGTATTCTAATACAGTACGCAGGAAGAGGGGGCGGGTAACAAGGCAGGTTCAGAGGCATGGGCAGTTTTAATCTGCCCTGGTCCTCTAGTGTTGAGGAGAGGGATCCTGCATGCCCCTGGCCAATCTCTCGGCCTCTCTTTGATGGTCCATTTAATCTACTTAGAGAGAAGCAATGAAATGCACAAGGGTGCGTATGTGTGTGTAGGGAAGCACATTTCAGGCTCAGTGCTGATCGGGACATATGCACATTGTCTCTCTGTCTTTTTGTCTCTCACACACGCTCTCTCTCACACACACACACACACACACACACACACACACACACACACCACTTTATACATTGTCAGCCGGAGTGGTTTCTGAACTACCCCTAGGGCCTTTCCAGGGCCAAACATCAAGAAGGGGTCTCTCTCTCTCTCTCTCTCTCTCTCTCTCTCTCTCTCTCTCTCTCTCTCTCTCTCTCTCACACTCACACTCACACTCACACACACACACACACACAGTGGCTTTCATCTCTGCCTCTCCAGCGACTGTGTGTCCCAGTGTTTAGGCAGGAAAATAGGATTGTGTAGAGCTCAGCGTTTAGAGAGCCCAAAGGCCGCCCGTCAAATTCAGCTCCCACAGTGTGTGATTCGTCGCTTTGCCAGCCATCGCTCAAGTTATTTCAAATCCATTCTCTCATTGCGACCAACCAACACTGAACCAATGGCTTTCTTTGTCTCGTCCATGAGGTCTCGAGTGTAGAAAGTTGGCTTCTGTTCTATTCTTTTTCCATCTCGCTCTGGTTCATTTGCTTTATTCATCACAGTCCCTCTCTTTTCTCTTTCACGTTGTTTTTGTTTGTTACTGGTGATGTTCGCAAGATTTCACTCCCTGTCTATTGCACTGACTGGTTTTCCCCATGGTGGGACTTGGGTTATGTTTAGTGGTGCACAACAAAACCAAAACAGTTCTTTATTCTGTGCAAGAAGCTCTTTTGAAATTCCACATTTTTTTGGATCTTGCCGGAGAAGGCATTCAACATCTGTAACATAGAAAACGCTTTTCAGCAATGCATAGAAGCTTTACACTGAACTGCTAGGGTTCCGCTGAGCTCTGCAAGCTACTTGGAGTTCAGAATTGTCAAAATGATCATGACGAAAGTATTCTCTCTGGTAATATGGTGACATATTTTTTTGCAATGTAGAGAAGACTGGGTTCCATGTGAATAAACTGGATTCCCAGATCTGTCCCATAATCAGCCTTGCATGTTGACATTGATGATGTGAGTAATTAGAGTAAAGCCCCTCTCACACTGGACAAAAACATTAACACCCACTAACATCTGGCTTTTGTTTTTTTAGTCGGAGGGGGTACAATAGTTCGTTCATTCATTCTGGGGGGGGGGGGTCAGTTACTTGTGTTTAAACACTCGCACCTACATGCTAACTTGAGTGTAGAGGGGTTTGAAGTAAGCTTTTGCATAGGTTGACAATTTAAGCTTTGACAAGTTGAATGTCAGAGTAGATCCATCCAAGAGGTTCCAGGTTTGAATCCTGCATCTTGCAGGAGTAACTCAGATCTCTGCTTTAGGAGACGACTCCAGTGATCGGCTCTGAGTCAGGATATCTGAATCTGATGCAAATCCCTTTGCACTATTTAAAGCTCCCAAATCAATCCTGGCCAAATCCCTTCAAGATATTCCCTGCTCGATTGGATGGCATTAAAGGATCGCAGCGTCAGAACAATGCACCGTCTGGCAGCCTGGTGGAATGAGGGATGAAGGGAGGGGAGAAGAGGGAAAGGGGAAAGAGAAATGGTCGAGATTGAGGGGGCAAAGGGGGAGAATGGGCTGCGATGACATATGAAAGTAAGGGAATTTTATTGGTAGGAAGGGAACAGATAATGATGATGATGATGAGAAAGGGGATGATGGGGGGAGACGGGCAGCTGTGTTTTGGTCCATACAACATGGTTGGGCTGCATGATCCCTCCTGCATTTAGCCTGTAACATCATCTGTTTGTCAAAGCCGCTGCAGGCCAACAGGCTTTAATGATATATCCAAATCATGTTGTTAAATCTGTATTTATTTTTTCTAGGTTATTTATATGAAGTTTAATCCGCTCTTAATACCGTTATGTTACATGGAATATCAGCCCAGTTTCTGCGGATCAACAAGATCACTCAGAATTTCCGCACAGCTTTTCCCCTGTACTTCTGGAAATGCTTTTGATGGGAGAGAAAAACTGTTTGTTTTTTTTTCCTCTTGCCTTTTACTTCTAGAGAGTGTTAAGGCGCTTGTAGAAAAAAATATTTCTTTCCTTCCCCCGTCGGTGACACTAAGTCTGTGTATGTGCGTGCTGGTTGATAGTGATGGGGCTAGCACGGAGCACTAAGGCTGCACACTTCACTCTCCTCCACTACGATTAACGGCTGTTATAAGCCCCATAGATCCAGCAGTCGGTGCCAGTGCCAGGACCCAGACTGGCTCCGCCACCCATACTTACACCGCACGTTATGGATAATCCCAGAGAAGCTGAGGGAGTAAACAAGGCTCCACCAATTAAATTAATACTTCTCTCATATTGTTTCACCCTGAGCACCCACCACTCTCCGTCACTCCGAGGCTGTGGCACCTATAAGCTTTTGTTATGATCCAGACAGTGAAGCATTAACATAAGAGTTGGTTCCTGACTTTGTAATGTGCCACTTCAGACTGTACCTCAGTAAGCTGCGTGATTGACAGTAGCGGGGCAGAGCAGCCGTGATGTGTTTGTAATAATCTGACTGGAGTCAGGTTCACTTCTATGCTAATGAACTAGGGTGTTGGTGGTTTAGCATGACTAATGGCGCCCGTCGCCAACAGAGCTGTCCGGGAGCGAGGAAGGGAGCGAGCGCGTAAAGGAGAAATAAAGAGGCTTTGCGGGAGTGTTGTGAAAGGTAGGAGACAGTCGGAGAGGAGAGGTGCAGGAGATTGCATTGTTAGTCTTTGGGGAAAAGGAAGATACAGTTGAGGCCTGATTCCCGTGGCAGATACGTTCACAAAATGCCGAGGAGCCTGGCAGAGGAAAGAAAATTGCTTTTGAGACTGCAGCGGTGAATTTAAGAAAGGACATGCAGCACTTACTACCGCACAATCTGTAAAGGTGCTTTTTATGAAAGGGAAAAGGTTCTAGATGGACATGTAGTGTTTCCATGCTTTGTCCCCTGCAGTGTTCATGTGTGTGTCCTCTTTGATTCCAGGTTTTGTCCATGGAAACATGCGAATCAGGTTTGATGCACATGTGTTTTCGTGTCTTACACGCCTCCAGCTTCCAGGTTTACTCAAAACGGCTAAACTTTGTTGTCATTTATTTATTTACTGTGGCGATGTTTTGAAGCTCGCTGCAAGTTCCCATTCCTTCCACCACTCTAGCCGTCCGCTTCTGGAGAGAGTGGAATTGTTGATAAGTCGTCTTGGCAGCGTGGCGAGAGTAATCATTTTCCTCCAGATGTTAGTTTGGGAAGGAACCAAAAGGGAATGGAGAGGGAGATATGGAGGGGGAACGGGAGAGAAACCAGCTGCCGCCACAACCAGGTCCACCCCTCTACATCAAGCCATCTACTCCTCCCTCCCCGAGGCTCCCGATACCACCTCCTCCACTCACACTGAATCTGTTCCCCTCCCTTCCCCTCTTGCTCTCAGTTCTACACATTCTGCCTCTCCCTGTATCCCAGGAGGCAGCCAGGGCAGCCTGTGTTTACGGCTGAAGTAATTGGAGTAGTTTGGAGAGAGTCTGACCCTGGCCCCGCTAAGGCCTAAGTGTGTGTGTGTGTGTGTGTGTGTGCGCGCGCGCGCACACGTGCATACAGCAGTTTGTGATGACTGACAGTGAGGCCAGGGAAAGAAAGCAGGCCTTAGCCAGTGTCAGCACACCAGGGAACAGACAAATTGGTTTTCACTATGCTGTCTGTCTTTTCTTGTCTCATATTCACCAGCTATCCCTTTCTTCCTCCTGAATATCTCTCCATCTCTCCACCGACGCAATCGCTCACGCTTTCTCTTCCACTTGCTCTGCGGCGCCTTTTCTCCTCCCGGTACTCCTTTTGTTTCACCTCCCTTTCTATCTCTCTCACCGCTCATCACTTCATCTCTCCGAGCTGAGCCGTTGGCTGAGCTGAGCTGCGGAGACGGCGACTCTTGCCAGATATGAGAGAGAGAAAAAGGAAGAAGAAGAAAAAGAAGAAAAAAAACGCCCCCTCAGTTGCCGCCATAGACATGAGCAAATTCATCGACCTAATCCAGGCGCCTGTTGTGTTTATCTGGGGGTGAGATGGATAGGAAAGGGCCTGGAATCGGGGGTCAGGGGGGGAGTGAGGGTGCAGCTCCATCAGCACTCTTATACAGACACTCATCTGTTGCTTGTTGTCATCCACATGCACACACAGCATTGTCTGTACCAATTGGCATTAGCTACAGTTTGTATTCATCGACGTATGGACACAAGCTATGAACAGGCGAGAGACACAAGAGTGATGCATGAAAGTGATTTAGCATGCGTCTAGTGACCTCATCGCAGGGTTGTCAGGTAGTCAGTGGGACACGGCTCACCCAACTTAGCTCATCGCACTCCCGTCTCCCTCCTCCCCCCTTTCTTTCCTTCCCTCATCCCTCTGTCTTGCTCCTCCCTGATAGCTTTTACCGCTCTGCTGATTTCACAAATAGGCCTCATTGATTGAATCTGATTCTTGTGGATAGAGCAGCCTTATTGAGTGGCTTTTTTCGCTGATGGACAGGAGCTTGTGGCTGTGTGTTTGTTCGTGCGTGGGCGCGTTTGTTGCACGCGTGTATGTTGGGAATGACAACGGAAAACCTCCTTTCCTCATCCGCTTTCTCACTCTGTAATCCAGAAACTATTCCTCTCCTGGGCATTCCTGCAGCCAGATCATTACAGACACTTGCATGCAGCGTGCTCGCACGCACGCACGCACGCACTCACGTACGTTCCTAGTAGTGCCTGCGTCGGAGCAAATGTTTTATGATGGGAGGTACATGCTGACTGAGGGGTCTGTTAATTGTGGCGTCACCTTGAGCAAGGCAACATTAAAGTGTTAACTGCCCTCTGCGGTGTTGTTCATCTAAGATGTGCCTCTGCGGTACGCGATTTAGAGCAAGACTATATAACCTTTGCTGAGTAGTGGCAACAGCGGTCTCCGCAGCAACAAGTGGTAATTACATGACGCCGGAGCATTAAATTCTATGAGGCTCTTAGCTCGAGCAGTTAAGGGGACTGGCAGCAGCGTAGCTCTAGACACTGAACAATGAAAACATCTCAACGCGTATCAGTTGTGGAGTCTAGGAGGTACTCTGATCTCACATCCTCTGTCTGCAGCCATTTTGGATCTGCTATTTCTGTTTGTTGCTCTAACCAGAGTTCTTACGCTGCCAACGCCCCTCAAACATCGAGTGCTTCAGAGAACAAAACGGAGACAAGTCGGGAGACGTTGCTGTAGGGAGTTTGTATTTTCGTGGGGTAAAATGAGCTTGTTTCAGATGTAAATCAGAAATGATCTGTCGGGGTTTGGGGGGGGCTTTAACTAACAAACTGCGTCAGCGAGAAGATGGAGCACCACTCCACTGGGGATACACATATTTCACACAGCAGCGCACACCCCATCCTCGCAACAGCAGCAGCATCTGTGCTCTTCCCCTCTCGCTGCCCTCTATTTTGTGTGTCTCCTCTCAAGCAGGCTCTGTGCCATCTATGCATAGTTGGATGGATGGTGGCACCCTCTTCCCCCCGTGCCCATTTAACCCCGGAACCCTGCCGATCCATCATCAAACAACACGCACACAAACACACACAGGTGGCCCGAACATTCATATCCCAGCATGCGTTTGTCCCGAGCTGTAGCTGGCTGCCAAGTCCCTTGTACTCCCCCTCATATCTACAGTCTTATCTTGTTAGAGACCAGCCCACCTTCAACAGCCCTTTTCATTTTCTCCTGAATTTTATAAGGTCAGTCTTCCCACAAAATATTTAAGTGCCGCCACAAAGACACCGAGGATCCCGTTTGCCCCTTGCTCACGAGGCCTACACACATCTGATTTCACAATCTTTTTAACACAGTCTCCATTTGCAGTCGTTCTTTCCAGTTACGAAATGTACTGTAGAGAATAATCAGACTCAATATTGGAATAAAATGAAAACAATGTATGCTTCAGTCACCTCTTTCCATCGCCTGCTACTTCAATCTTATTTTTATGCTTTTGAAGTTTATGTTTCGGGACCTTGTGAGTGGGGTTGTACTGATCTGAGTAAAACATTTGGTGTGCCTTTGGATTCCAACCATTACCCTACAACGTTATGACGAACCACTGCCACACTACTGACATCAAGAACTTTGTTCTTCATCTTCTATGCTGCTAGCTTATATAAAATAGTTTCCCAGATATTAAAGAGACCCTTTACATAGATACATGTGATGTAATTGGCCAACACACTAGTCACTAACGTCATCTAGTACGGTATCATTCTGTTGGTTTGTGAGTGTAGCGTTCATGTTGTCAGGGCAGAGAGAGTGTAGTTGGTACAATGGTAGAGGAGTCGATTGCTGTTTTCTTCTATACCAATCACGATTTACAATCCTCCACTACCCCTAGTTTTGGAGACAGCAGGCCTGCGTGTTAGGAAAAGCTTTTGACAAGTAAAATCTCTGCAGGATGGATAGTGTTTTGTCTCGCAAAGTCGGCCTGGCCCACTTCCAAAGAGCCACTGACACAGTTTTTGGGTTGAGAGAGACGGCTGTTTTGATTTGTGGGAGTCGTTAGTACATTTCAGCAGGCGTGTGTTTTTGGTTGTAGTTTTTTTTAACTTTCTTATATTGTACAAGGTTGTAGAGGACATGGTCTGGTTTATTTTGTAATATAAATGACTAAAGAGGAGCACAGAAAAGAAGGAAGCAAAGATAAGAATGAAAAGATTGGATTCAGTGTACTGTGTGATGGGCAGCTGGTTCAGGGCTTGTTCATTCATGTGTACAAGTGTTTACAGTGAGGTTGCAGCAGCTAATAAGAAGTGATTTTAACTCCATTGAGGAAGGTCTACTCGCCCACGTTCGCCATTGATAGAGGTCATGTTCAATTAGCAGTGTGGGGTTATCGTTGCCGACGCTGCACGTCAACTGGGCCTCTCGTCACCTTTAAGGCCAATGGTGGGGTGATAAACGAGTGCTTGCTTACTTACGAGGAGCCGAGGTGTGAGTGCAGGTTTTATTTAATTATTCTTATTTAATAATAGCGTAATACACATTATTTTATAGCTTTTTCTAATGTGTTTATTAAGATAATTGAATCATAGGCTTTTGGTATCAGGCCACATTAAAATTGCGGCTTTCTGCAGCTCTGTGAAGAAAGGCAACATTTTTATTAGCAGAGAAATGTGAATTATGTATGTTGCGTCACTAGTTTTTGCATCTCTAGCCTGTCATTGCAAAAAAAAAAAAAAAAAGAGTCATGGAAAAATGTTGGTGTTTCTTTGTATTTTAAGACATTCCCATGAAAAGAAAGAAGAGCTCTGTGGAGGTAGTGGAGAGGAGTGAATATATCCTTGCTTCATTCATTGGCAGCTCTGTGGTGCACTAGTACTAGCATTGGCCACACAGAGCATCACACCTTGGCTTCTCTGAGGTCACTGTCTTATATTTAGTCAAGGGAGACCAGCCTCTGTCACTTTCTCTTGCTTAACCCAGCTCTGTCTCTTCCTCTCTCTGTGACTGTGTTGAAGAGGAGACTCAGGGGAGGGCTTACCTCTGAGCCCTCGCTCTCCTTTCCGCCTTTCTTTCTTTCTCTCTCCTCATCCGTGTCTTTCTTTGCTTATTGTCCTCTGAATGGAGCGTCACACTGTTGTTGAACTGTGAATTAGTCCAGTACACTCAGACTCTTGAGCAGAGATAGAAAAGAGAAACGGACGAGGTTTCGTATCCGCCCTCCTGCTTGGTTCGCCTCACACTGTGTGTGCAGGTGTTGCGTTTACATGCGGATGCAGAAGCCTTTGTGTCTGTGAGCTGAACTAGTGAGCGAGCACACATCAATTGTTCACTTGAGGTGGACGCGATTTTAAGGCTTCATGTGCCTGTGTTTGCACTTAGCACCCTCCAGTTTGGAGAGTAAGTCACTGCTTAAATGATGATGTACAACCTGGAAAATCACAGGGGCTTTTGTGTTGTCATGGTTATTCAGTGTTCGGTAGCTTCAGGGGAAATGGGGTTGGGGTGTGTGAGTGGGAGGAGGGGGGCACTATCTTAATTGCTTTCTGTGAATAATTTCAGTCTCCTAATTTGGCAATAATGACAGTGGCTGCTGCTCTTGTATTTATTTATCCAAACATTAATTGACAGGACTGACATTAGCCAGGGCGGTTATTGCGCATTTGATTGCGCACAGGGGAGCGAGGAAAATTACAGTAATTATTATTCTGATATGGATTATGAATATGCATTCCCACATTTAATGTCTCTGTCAGCATTTTAGTGACGACAAAGCACTCTGCCACGAAAACTCATGGTGATGAGCACTTAAGCTCATCACCATCTCTTGTTTGCCGTCCAACCAGAGCTCGTGGAGAACAGATGACACGTCGCGTCCAAGTGATTTAGCCGTAACCGCAGCTTTTTAACAACGCGGCCGTGTAGTGCGGTGAAACGGTCGTCATGTGGATTGTTCCGGTCGGCCTGTAAAAGGGGCCTCGGCCTGTGTGTAATTGGTGTGTGGTGTGTTATTGTGGATGGATGCTAATGTGTTTTGTTTTTCAAAGGCGGAGGGAGAGGACAATCTGAAGAAGATGCAGCTGATGGAGCTGGCGATCCTCAATGGGACGTACAGAGACAACAACATCAAAACACGTAAGTGAGACGCCATGAATACTTACACACATTTAACCTACTGCAACCATTTTGCACCATACACTAATCTTTTTAACTGCATTGACCATACATACTGAGTTACTTCTGGAAAAATAATAATTTTAGATTTCATATAAACTAATACTGCTACTACAGTTGTGTACATACCACCATATTATCTCTGACTTCTAGCAGACCTCTCTCTCTCTCTCTCTCAAGCTCTCCACACAATTCATGTATACCTACCCAACCATGAGTAGGACAACTTCCATTCCCTTCTTCTCTGTATTTCTCTCCTCCATCCCTCCATCATTCCATCCTTCCCGCTGCAATTCATACGCAATCGCTCCATGTCACTTGCTCTTGGCGAGCTCAGCACATTGCCGTTTTCCACCTGCTCGACTCTGCATGTTAGTCACTACCTCACGCACCTTCAGTGTTTGCTCCTTGATCTCAAAGTGTCATTTCCAAATGCATAATCACATCTGGAAAGTGGATGTCGGAAAGCAGCAGCATTTTTGTCTATAGACAAAACACATCCAGACCTTGTGCAGTTTCTCTGAAGTTTTTTAAGTTGTTAATTGATATTTAACATTTCACTTAGAACTCGAACAGAAAGCCATCAAATTCACGGAATGAAACTCAAGTGATTAATTTCACTGTTTCACTTTCTGCTCAAACAGTAGCCATGATCAACTACCCCACCACCTAACCACAATTACCATATAGCGCTTGATTTAATCGATCTGTCTTTGGCAAAGCTTGTGTGGCTTGTAGCACATGCTCACGCAGAACCACTTGAAATATGATTTTTGTCTGTTCATTTGTAAATAATCCAACCTAGATGGACTGCTGACTGGGTAGAGGACCAACACTTTAAACTTAGTGTAAGAAGGCGACCTTCATATCCTGTAAAAGCCCCTCCTTTGTGTCCTCTACACAGTTGTCTGCTCCATTTCTGTTGGAGTGTTGTGTACCTCGCCTTTGCCATTTCCACTAGATGAATGTGTAGCTGCCACGGTGATTAGTTTGCTTAAAAATGCATTGGGATGACAGCAGCATTTTGTGCTTGGTGTAAGGGGTACATTTTAAATTTTTTTTTCTGCTATGTTGACTTTTTCTTCGCAACAGACTGTGGCTTTTGTGGTTCACCACCATGATCATTGCATGGACTAATTTTCCCTTTTGTCCCCCTCTCTCCCTGCCACTTCCTGTTCCCCCCTTCCTTTCCTCCTTTTGTATTTTCACCCTTCACTGTTCATCTGTGATTATGATCAACCACACTACACTTTATCTCTTGTCCTCTTTCTTTCTTTCCACTTCTGTCTTTCGCTCTCTTGCTTATGGCAGCCACCTTTGCGTTCTCTCTTGCAGCGGCGGCTGCGGCCGCTCAGGGCCACCGTCTCATAGCGGCCCCCACGGGTCAGGTGTTGCCTCCCCAGGCACTCCGGCCCCAGACACCAGCCGGGGCCCCCATCATGAACCTCATCCGGCCCTCTCAAATGGCTGCCATGCTGCCCAATGGCACGCCCACCCTGGTGCCTCCCTCACCTGATGGCGGGCTAATCTACACCTCCCCTTACGAGTACCCTTACGCCCTGGCACCCACCTCCCTGCTGGAGTACCCCATCGAGCACAGTGGGGTTCTAGGTAAGAGAGCCTGGGGAAGCATGGGTGCAGCAGGTACAACGCTCAACTTTAGCCAGCCTGGACAGGAGTTGTTTTACCCCGGAGGGGTGCTGGACGCGGCTTCCATGAGCCACAGTCAGGACTTTTTGAAAGGTAAATATGTCGTGTCCACCTGAGGATAAAAACAAACAAACAAACAAACAAACAAACTCACAGGGTGGATGTGCTGATGAAGCTCTTGGTAGTGGGATGACCAGCTACAATATGTGGCTCATATGGACACTATATTGAAACAACAAAGGGACAGAACTGACCTTGTGAGGGCTAGGCTTTTAGAAATTTTTCTCTTGATAATTTAGACTGAGGTTACATCACTTTTTTTAAGTTATGCTCTCGCCAACAGTTATGCTCTCAGGTTGACGTTGCCTCTTTCCTGCGAGGTTTATATAGGAGGACTTTGCTCCGTGTGAAACGAGGCAGGCGGACAGAAACACACTTGCCTGCTCTCTAACCCTTTCATGCACTGGCCTGGAGGCATATCCAGTCTGGCGGCAGATCCCCTTGGATTTCTGCAGCTTTTGAAATCATTTCTCTGTGCTGTTCTCCGCAGGCAGGCCTTGATGCCTGTAGATAGTCCCTCTCTCACCCCCACTGGGGATGTTCATTAAATTCCTACAGTCCTCCCCTTTTTTCTTCTCCTTCCCCTCTCTCCATTGTCTTAGTTTCACTCATCGCAGTGCCAGTAGTTCCTTGCATTCCCCTTAGTTCCTGTGTCAGGATTACAGTTCAGTATCAGGGTCGATATGTTATATTCATTTTTCATCTGTGCTTAAAGCTCTACACGTCTGCTACCAAAGAGACAACTGAACATCTATGGATAAGATAGTCTTAAGACGCCATATGTCATAGAACAAAGAGGCCTTTGTCAGTCACTGTCGAGCTTTAATTCGACAAAGTGCTCCTCTAATGTTTTCCACGGCAACACGGCTCCTGACAGCAGCCGACACGAGTGTGATTTCAGCTGACCTGTGGACTGGAGGTGCCTGTCGGAGTCATGTGTAGAACAGACAGGAGCAGCCGACTGGCTTTTCTCTCTTTAACTTGCAGGGTTACACCAGCTCAGTGCATTTTATTTACTCACACCATCGATCGGTGCCTTCAGCAACACAGGGCCCTATGGAACACACCTCATACACACACACACACACACACACACACTCGTGCACTTGGCTCGACATGCACTACTGTATTCAGCCCCCATTGGCTTCTCTGAGAATAACGAAGGACATCAGAGTAATGTCGGGGGCTGCGTAGTCATCGGCAAAAAAAAAAAAAAGAGAGAGAATTTTTGATTAATTCCTGCGCACATCACATATGTGTAATACTTGAACACACAGCAACACACTTACACAACATGCAGTCTGTTTGTGTCGTGTACACGAGGCGGTGTCGGGCACTGCGGCGGGATGGAATCAGTTGTGACAAATACAGGAGGTAAATGACAGCCCCCTGCGTCAGTGAACAGATTGACCTGGAGAGAAATGGTGAAAGAGAGGAAGAGGAAATGGAAGAGAAAGGGAGAGGCAGGCACTATTCAATTACCGTCAGAGCAGTATTTGATTTCCCCACCCTTCAAAAAATAAAGAGACAAATTTCTCTCAATCCCCCCTCCGGATCCCGCAGGGAGAATTACGTTATTTTTTTTGCGGACAGCCCAGGAGCCCGTAGCCATTCCTTTTACCCGCCCTCTTTTCAAAGAGTCCTCGATATATAACTGAGCACTGTGGAATTTTTCTTACTTAAGTTATGCATTTTTTTTAAAAAATACCACGGAAAAAGGGTGTATCTTTTTTTTCTACTGCATTTTTTCTACAAGTAAGGAAGATGCGTGTGGTGTGTGTGTGTGTAAATGTACTATAATCTGTATTACGTTGCTATTCTGTGTATTGTTGTATTATCCAAGCATTATAATGATAATGGCTAAAATGTGAATGTTATTACTGTAAAAGATATGACTGTTTTTTCCCCCTTCCTCAAAGTGAGTGGTTTCTGTTGCGATCTAGGTGCAATGGCTACTAAAGTGAGACGGCATGACACGCGGGTCCATCCTTACCAAAGGATTGTGACCGCTGACAGAGGTCAGTTTAGTCTATTAGCTACACTCTGCTATTGACTGATGCATTTCAATGATTATTATGCCTTTTATGCCTCGATGCCTTAGTTGGGAATTCGTATATTGTCTGTATTTTATTTTATTTTGTTTTGTTTTCCTTCCCCACCACCACCTTTCCTACCACATACATCCACACACCAGCTAAATGGTTGACTGTGGTCTGCACATTTTGTTTACATTTAGTACTTAACATATAGAGTATATGTAGTATATGTCAGAGCTCAGGCTGAAAGTGATCTTAGCAGCTTTCCCAGCGACGGTTAATGCGGCTGTGGAGCCAGGACAGGTAGTTCTTTGCAGGCAGTGTTGAAGGTGCATAACGACATTCCTCTGATGTGAGATTAGAGCCTAAAATGGGGCAGACTTGTTCCCATACATGATTTATCTCCTTTGTTCAAAAGGAGCAGATGAAAATAGGAAAAGCATTTTCTCTCTACTGTATCTGAGACGTAGCAGGCAGAAAAACGAGTAGCCACGCTGCTACCAGGCACCATTTCACCTTGAGACTTAAATTTATTTTGGATTTTTATTTTTCTACTGAGGACAGACACGCACAGACATGAGCTGACGTATGGCTTGCATCGTCTCCAGTGTATTTGCAATTATATTAAATAAAGCTAAAATACATTTTTTTAAATATTTCCGTTGTACATGAGGTACTGTCATTTTATATTTGAGCATTTTATATCAAATGTATTTATGGTTCTTGTGTATATTTATATCATATAAAAAGTATACTGCTAAATAAAGAGAAAGAATCGGAAAACGGCGATTCATCTATTCATTGCACACTTAACACTAGTCAGTTATCCCTCACATAACACCAGTTATTCTTACCACTAATCACACTGTTCGTAACTTGCACTTCAACTCGAAAGACACTAAAAACACTAGATTCTTGTTTTTTGTTAGTTTGTTTGTCTGTTTGACTTCTCTTTGCTTCTGTTTTTGGGGGTTTTGGGGACAATTTGCGCTTGAATTAAACCGCCAAGCAACATGGTTCCGGGTGGGGGCTTAGTGGTGGGGATCACGACGTGAGCGCGTCGTGGTTTTAGGTTTGATTAGCTGGGTTCATCTCATATTTGGCAGGGGAGTCAGGAGCAAGGGGGAGGGGGGAGGGGGGCAGGGCAACATAAGAGATTGCATTCATTTTATTGTTAAAATGATGTCATTCCAGTCTCTTCTTGCTGACACTAATATCCTTTCTATCTTTTTTTTCTGTTTGTTTTGTTTTTGTTTCTAACCACCTAGCCGCCACCGGCAACTAACACATGACCTTCTGACCTCTGAACTCTTCACCCAATGACGAGCCGCCCCAAGCCTGCCTGCTGATCAGTTAACTGGTAATTGCCTTTTGCTAGCCTCTCGGACGCAAGTGACACACACAGAGAGAGAGAGAGAGAGAGAGAGGCGCCTGCCCGTACAGTTACCCTAACACGTTCTGACAAAAAATATATATATGTAGACACCGACGCAGAGTCTTCACAGAAACACAACCAAACCCAACAAAGTTGTGTAATATTCATTTTTTTCTTCTGTTCATTGAGTTCAATTCCCATTCTTTCTCTTTCTTTTTCATCATGAATCATATACTGGGTGGATGTGTCCGTGGTATTACTCATGAATCTGCACTGAATTATAAAGCAATAAAGACCCCACCCCACCCTGCCCACCCACTCCCCTTTAATTTGGTGACCTCACTTGTTTGAATCAAACTTCAACATCTATTTGACGCGAACCATTTGCTCTCAAAGTAATGACATAATCCCTCTCAAATGTCTATCCACCCTTCCCAAAAAAACCAGACAAAATTCTGAAGAGGCCCCTACCTGCTCCCTCCCACCCTGTTCCACCGCCCATCTGTTGGGAAAGAAAAAGAAATAGAAGGAAAGAGAACCCACACTCACATTAACTTGTTTAATTTCTGTCATTATTTACATGTACTGCAGTTGTTGAGCTCTGAGATGTAACGATGAGCTGACACATTCTGGGTGTGCCCCTCAAAACAGCTTTTTTTGTCTGTTTTTTAAAAAAAAACGCATGGCTGAAATGATTGCAAAAGGAGCTTTTTATGATTTGTGTTTTTTCTTCTGTCTATTTTTTTATTTCTATTATTTTGCTTTACTTTTGAGTCATTTTCTCCACTTGATTTTGGTTTTCTCTGTTGTTCACATTTGACAATTTAGTTTTGCTTGAATCAACCAGCCACTATAAGGCAGGTGGTTAATCTCTGGAAGTTTAGATGCAATCTGATGTTTGAAGCAGGCTGCAAAAACTGAGAAATGATGAAGGGCAAGATGGGAAGGTCAAAATTGGGCTGATGGGTGTGTGTGTGTGTGTGTGTGTGCGTGTGTGCGTGTGTGTGATTTTGTTTTTGTTTGTTTTTTAATTAAAACTACAATGAAAGTAGGGTGTGCTGAGGCTCCGGGGACATTGGCGCAGTGTTGCTTCGCCCCCAACCACACTACATTCATTTTACAGTGCCTGATGTATTTAGAAGAATATCTCAATGATTTAGCTGAGCTGTGATCAAAAAGACAAAAAAAAAAAAGTATTAAGTGTGCATATTTAGCCAAAGGGTTTTCCAATGAATTATATATCTGCAATTATGCATCTGTCCGACAGGGCTCTTTTTTTTTTTTTTGTGATTCTAGGGTGTGGATTTGTGGTGCCTGCCTTCAGCTGGAACAGACGGATGGTCAGTTAGAGGGTTTTTGACCCATTAATGTTCCATTTTTTCTGAGTAGGTTGAACGCAATATCGTCAAGTAACACTAAAGCAACATGCTACTCCATTACAGTACATTGCTAGGGGGAAGGGCACATACAGTTAAGTACATGGAAGCTTTTGTCAGGACACTCAGATTCTATATTGAGTTGGTTCATCAGCCACGCTGCCAAATTGGTGTTTTGGCCAATTTTTTGTCAAGTGATTTATTTTTTTTATCATTATTTTTTGGTTCTCAGTCTAACATTCAACCAGTTTGGACATTAGGTGGGTATAATCTGAGCCTTCGCGCAATTTCAAATTCTATTTTGAGTTTGAATTATTTTAGTGATGGAGCATTCTTCTTTTTTTTTCAACACATGCCAAACCATCCAAAAGTGCATCCACAATGTGTCACACCTCCCTGAGATCGTAGTCTAGATCCTGAGCCCCACAAATTTTTTCTTTTTGTTATTGTTTAACTCTCTCAAGAAAAAATAGGATGTGAAAGCCATGCCTGCCTGTTCAAATTGCTTTATACATACGTCTTATATATATATATAAATATATATATATAAATATATAAAAATGTAGATATCTGTCATTGCATATACAAATACAGAAGAGAACAAAAAATAGATCATTTTACAGGGTGCTGGAGACGAGAAAAAAATTGAAAAATCTATTTTTGCCAATTTTAGCTTTTGATACTTTACTTGCATTTACAAAATCTGAAAAAATTGAATAAAAAAAAAGAGAAAGGTTTAAAACAGTATATAGGGAAAACAGAAATACCGAGTGGGTGTGTGGGAAAGGAGCTGTTACCGTGGATATGATTGGAAACGAAGACGAAGACCCAAACAGTCAGAACCTTCGCAGAGTTAGCTGATCAGAGAGCGAGAGACGAAACGTCCAGAGAGTTTAAAACAAGGATCAAATCAAAGTGCCTTATCAACAGTGGTTTCTGTTTTCTGAGTGTTCCAGTTGTGTTCAATAATATCCAGCTCCCACCGAGTGGCGCAGAGAGGAATGGCTCGTGTTCCACGCTCTGAACCCTCGAGCAGGGTAGCTCCCACCGCGTCGTGGTGTTACCCAAGTTACTCTATGCAAAAAGAATAGCAGTCATTTTGACCAGCTAAAATATGTGCCATGGTTTTGTCTTCCTGAAATTACTTTATTTTCTTTTTTCCTTTACTCGACGGCCCTTTACTCTGCTGTTTGAGCAGCTTTTCTTCGCTTTGATTTTAATGATTTAGAAGTACTTTGTTAAAATCTTTTCTTTTTGATTTTTGGTGACTGTGACTACCTTCCTAGAACAAATCTAACTGCCAATAAGCGATGCGGTAGTCTGCCAGAACATGTTTTGACCGTGAGCTGACAAAAAAACACATTCAAGACAAGGGATATGAAAGTTGGGGGGGGGGGGTCGTTTGTTTCAACAGCTTCAAACTGAACAAATCCAGTCCGTGTCAATGTTTTGATGTCAATATAACAACATTAAAAAATCTATCAGTACAATCATAAGATTTATAATGGACAAATAAAAAGCTGGTTAGTGAAAACAGTTTCCAGTTATTGAAGCAACCGACAGGTTATCACCGGAAGGTCAAATGAACTCATATTAAAATGAGAGAATTGATAGATCCCAACATTATCCGTGGCAGTTTTTTTGTTTTTTCTACTCATAGCTCTTTCATCATGCTGTTACACCGGAAAGGTCAATGAAAATTCTCTTTTCTTTTTTCAGTGTTATTATTATTTTAAATTGAAATGCAATATTAAAAAAAAAAAAAGCGGAGCAAGAGATGGCTATTCAGCATTTGACAGTATTAAGAATTTTCCCTCTGCAATGTTACAACATGCTGTGTCATTGTGAAAGGCTGGACAAGTCCATCAGGTGAAAGGTGAACTCTATACCGACCGTATTCTCTCTGGCCTGCCTACTACATGTATGATAATGTAATTAACAGCCATTGTTACAGGTTTATAATGTATTTTTCTAATCTCATTTTATATGTATATTAATCATGTTTTCTGAGTGCTTCTTTTTTTTTATGAAACCCACTGCTACCCCCCCTCCTCTTCCTCCCCCCTTTTCTCTTTTACATCTTGGAAACTGTCTCTCGTGGGGCGTGTTGCCTTTTTTTCCTTGTTATATTTTGTTTTTTTTGTTTTCTTGCCGATTCCCAGCTTGTTTAACTCATTAGCTACTTTATTAGTTTCCTTGTCATAAGTATTTTTACATGCTTGCATTTAGTTTTCATGGTGTATGCTGTTATTTTTTTCTTATTAACCTCTTGGCATTTATTTTAATAAAACATTCTTAGTAAGAATTTTACTAACTTGCTGATATTTTGTCTTGTGTTTTTAACCAGTTTCATGAATGTATTACCTTGGTCTGGTTCACGGACTAACACAATTAAAACTGGTGTCTGGCCACCACTCACACTGACTGACGACACGCACACCACATGGACACACGCACACACACACACACACACACACACACACACACACACACACACACACACACACACACACACACAACACAACACAACCTAACTGGAAACTGCACGAGTTGATAAGCGCCCCTCACTCCCGCTCACGCACTCTCACCTCTGCGCTGGAGAAACCTGCTGACACCCTTCATACTTGCCCTCCCCGCTCCGTTTCAACACCGCTGCTGTGTCTCGTCGTCTCTGTCGGAGACAACTCTCCTGTTGGTTGTCCTGTCCCTCTGTGTCACTGACCTCGCCCGGCGGCAGGAAGACGCGTGGCAGTGTCGGGGCGAATGGGGGCGGGAGGGGAGGGTAGGGGGTCGCTGGTTAACTTCTGGGGCCTCGGCTCTGCCCCCTCTTGAACAGAGCCATTTAAAAAGTGGATGATCTGTCTGTTCACACGAGTCAAAACAAAACCCTGTAATCCCCCCCGAAGATAAAACTCCCTGACGTTCACACAGACATCCTCTTTTTTTGTTGTTGTTGTTGCAGCGCATCAGTCAGTGCAGGGGGCTAGTTAGAATCTGTGCACAAAAAGAAAGGAAAGAAAAAATGACTGCATGTGAATCATCTCAAAAGGATTAATTTTTACTGTGAATATGCAGAGCAGAACATCTCATCAGCGCCCATTATGGACGGCGTGAGTTATTTACGACGGTTCTAGACGGCAGTAAGTGTGTATCATCTGACGCCGTCCCCTGCTGGTTTGTTAGTGTTTTTGTGCGCCTCCGTGGCTTGTGGTGCTGGATAGCAGCATTACAGTTATCACCAGCTGTGGCCTGTTTGGTGAACACGCGGCTTATTGATGCTGCAGCTAATACGGGGCCGTCCGGGAGCCTCCGTAATGCTTCGACACACACCAGGAGCACCGGCGTGCCAATATGAAGTACTTTGGGATCAAAACAGCCTTACTATTCTTTCCTGTGCAAAACGCTGATATGGCTCTCAGCTAGCTAGTATTTATTGTCTAGTTTGTTTTCAGTCTGAAACACTGGCAGTGCACTCGTTCGTCCCTGGGTTCATTCAGCTCTTCTCTCTGTTCGGCTTTCTCCCTCCTCCTCTTCCTCCTCCTCCTCCTCCTCCTCACTAATTCAAGGTATTGACACTGACACACGCAGAAGATTAACTTCATTAATCCTGATTATTACTTTAACCCACTGAGTGATGCCTTCCGGATTTTTTTTATTTTTATTCCTTCATCCTCCCTTTTTAAATCTGCACAACGACAACAACAAAACAAAAAAACAACCAACGTGGCCTTAAGTGTGGCGACTGTCTTCGCGTCTCAGCGAGCAAAAAAAGGGTCTAACGTCAGAGTTAACGTTTGTCTGAGATTAACAGTTTGTGTCTTCGATCTGAAGACGGGTGTTTTTCACCTGTGACACCTGCTCGTTGCACCAGCACGTAGAGACAGAGATTACTGGATCACTGGCAGCCAGCCCCCTCCTCTCTTTACATTTGGCCTCGTCAGTTGCTGTTTCAATGTGTTTACTGACGTCAGTTTGGCCCTTAATGTTTTTGATTGACTCCTCTGTGCCTTTAATGAGCAAACCTGAGCTAAGATCCGTCCATCAGCAGGCGTTAGATTTCTTCCGTCACCAGCCTTTGCCTTTTATATGTCCCGGACGTTTTCATTGGCTCGCCCTTGAAAAACAAGCTGATAAAAAAAGGAAATGATGGGCAAGGGTATTTTCCTCCCAGAGCACAAGGTGTTGAAAACACTGCCTAAATATTGCATCTGTGAGGTAAAAGAAGAAAAAAAATAAGTGCCTTTTTTCCTGAGATTGGAAGATAATATATTTTTGTACCTTATCATTCAGTGCCAATGTTCTGTCGTCGTCGTCCCCCCCCCCCCCCCCCCCCCCCCCCCCCCCCCCCCGTTGAGCACAAACAAGAAAACTAAATGCCCACGGCTTCTTTCCCCCCAAAGCACAATGTACAGAAACTTCATAACATAAATAGGGAAAGGATGACCAAAGTGAGGAATGTGGTCATCAGCGTTTCCCTCCATTAAAACTTTGGCTTAATGGCTCCTGTTTTTTTTTTGTTTTTTTGGATTTGATCACCCGAGAACTTTTTGTTCTTGTTCTTCTGATCGGACCACAGAACGCAGGAAAGGGCTGCGGCGTCTCAGTGCATCGCCGACTCTGTCGCAGGGCATTCAGTGTACTTATCTACTAACTTCCCTCGCCACCTTGTCAATCTTTTATTTTCCTTCTGTTCTGTTTAACAAACATTCCTCCAATGAGTTAAACGGCAGGTTGACCGATCAGTATTGGTCTCAGCGATGTAGCACTCAGGTGGTGAAAGGGCAAATGCTACCAAATTACAGAATGAGAAGAAAATTAGCCCCACTGGATTTATTTTTCTCCATATATTTTTGACTGTGATGAATATGCATTAGAAAATATAAGACATTTTTTTGTTGATAAAATTATACTAGTATGATATATACTGTAAGTTCCTCATCTATATAGTGGTGCACTAAAATCTGTGAGAGTTGTAAGTTTTTATGTGAAGTAGCCTTTATTTTGTTTTGTGTTTCCTTGTTTTTTTTTATAGAGGGTTAGACTGAGAGAAGAAAAAAATGAATAGGGTGTAAAACATGTAATGCCAGTTTTTGTTGCTCACACCAAAAAAAAAAAACAAGAAAAGAAAAAGGAAAACAAATGTCATGTGTGCAATAAAGAACCATATTTACAAGCTTCCCTCTGACTGCTCTACCTGGACTGGTCCTTTTGCTTCTCGGCTCTGCTTCTTTATCGGTGACGTCCTTTCTGTGGATTTGCCGCGACTCTCGTCCGTTTGGAGGTAGGTGCGCTGCGTTGGCAGAAAAATAGAATGTGAAAGTTCAACACCGGCAAAAATAGCTGTGGCCCGAGCCCTCTCTTTCGGATTTCAGTGTGCTGTCGGTGACATGATGGAAATGTTGACCTTCAGCGACCTCTACAAGTTAAAGCTTTCTCCCCCGCTGATGGTATTTAGAGGTCAAATGCACGTCTGGCTGAAATCCTTTACTTTTTTTTTGACATTTACTTGTGTGGGCCAGTTCATAAACCCTCAGTGGTTCCTTCCAGTCTAGTCCAGTCACTCAGACGACACGACGGCCGGTGGCATTAGGTTAGAAAAGTTCGACACCTCCGCAGTAAACTGAACCGACGCGATTCCAGAGGCGGATTGGTTCAGAATGAAGGGGATGACGATGGACAGTGACGCGCCGGCGTGTTCATCGCCGCACATGGTGAACAGAGGTCAACCGCTCGCTGAGGGCTGCACGTCGCTCTGAATGAGCCCGATGCAGTGACTCTGATGTTCTGCCTGGTTGAGCCTGCTGTGGCGTTCAGGGTACTGGAGACGCCAGGCTCTTTTAAACTCCTCACAAAACACACAACATTGTTTTATATCCTTCATATTAAAAAGACATTTTGAACAGAAAGTGTCTTGGGTCTAAGAGAACCCTCAGCTGTAGTCAGTTCTTTTGATTCTGCATATCTGTGATTGATATGTGCAACTCTACCACTCCCAAATAAATGGGTTCCTGGTACTGGAGGTTATTATTTATATCATTGGACTGTGAATGAATGCCAGACAAAATAAATACATGTGTTCATTTATAGCCGGTAGCGCGATGTTGATTGGTCACTTCTGAGTTTTGTCACATTCATTAAGCTCAGTTTGAGGCAAAGGAAAGGATACTTACGTTGCAACCATTTTTTTCACAGTAACAGAAGTGAGGTCTGTGGGACCTCGACCTAATGAAAATAAAGCAATGGTAACAAACAGCCATCCCTCATCTGAAATTGAGTTTAGAATATCCAGTAAATTAAGACGAGCGCGTCTGA